>NC_059381.1:15936888-15939388 GCF_019703515.2 Myxocyprinus asiaticus | reverse complement strand
TTAATTACAAAACTAAAATTTTATTTAAAAAAATAAATACAAAATAAAAGTTTTTCAAATGGATGGTTTTAAACATTTTAATTAAAAAAATGTAATTTAATATAAAAATAAAAAAGGTAAAATAATAATTAAAAGAAATAGCTTTCCTTAAGTATCGTGATGACAAATAGCACAAGGTTACAGCAAAAAATTTTGTAAAGGATTTATATTCTGTTTTATAACAGACTCTCTCTCCCTGCCTATCCCTTCAGGATGTGAGCAAATGATCATTTCCTCACTCTTCAAACACTGTCACTGAACCAAGGCCTAATCTCCTCTCACTGAATGCACTGAGTACACAGGTTGCTTGAATTTGAGTGTATTTTTGTGTGGGTGGGTACGAAAGCAACAACTCAAAGTAAACATGCGCAGCCTGAGGACAAATGACCTGCCTTTGATTTCCGGGCCGACACACTGATAAAGTACACTCAGTAAACTGATAGAGTGCACTTCAGTCTCCCGCTGGAAAAGGAGTTGTGTGCATGGAGCACAGCTCTGAGTGAAGAGAAGGTTAGGGAGAACAGGCAAGGTGGCTGGACCCCTGCCTAGCTGGCTTCAGGAATAAGGATTTTAACAGAGAAGAGTAGGTGGTGTTGCATCGTAAAGGTGTTCTCCACGTACGCCTAGGGTTTCTCAACAAACACACTTTCCTTGAGTTATGATGGGAAACGAAGGACAAATCCTGTATTGCTGCGCCAACAATGTTTCTTTCTGGAGCCAAAATAAACACTTGGAAGATCAGCTTAATTACCTCTTCCTACAACGTCTTCTCCAACATCCCCCTTTCGTAACACCAAGGGGTTTAAAAACATCATTATTCACTCTTCTTTTCAGCAATTTTTGTTTATTGGTTTTTGGGCCGGTGGAAATAAAATGCATTTAAAGGTGCAATACGTGATTTTAGTCATTCTGGAAGTTCAACGAGATGCCGCTGAATTAGACATGCCCCCTCTTTTCAAAACACAGCCCTCCAAAGATAGCGTTGAGACAAACACCTTCTCGCGGTTGTCAAACACAACAGTAGCAAAATAGCGCCCTCGGTTGACAACTGTTATGAATCTGAAGGTGACATTAAACCTGAATGAACCGCTTCAACTACTACACTATGAGAAGGTGCAAAATGATTGACAGGCAGAAAGCACATCAAAGAATGTGACCACAGGCTGTTTACACAGTCAAGTACTCTCACAGAGAACGGTGAGGTATCTCAGGACACTTATTTCAGTGATATCTTTCAGGGAGAAGGAACACTCTCAGCATACCATTCCATAAAAATAAAACAAAAATCACTTACAGCACCTTTAAGTTGAATGATTTTTTTGAAATTGTTGCTTTGAAAGTTTCATTATCAATTACCAAAGATCTTTTTGTAGGTTGGTTTGCAAAAAAAAGTTAGAGAAACTCATGAGCATGGTTGTAAAAAAGAATATATATATTTACTTCTTACATGAAGACTTTTGCCACAAAATTTGGTTTCACCACAATTCAGTCAATCCAGGTGTGCCGTTTAAACGCAAAGGCTCATCTGAAATGCACTCTTCTTCAGAGAGGTTCGCAAATCCACGTCAACTGTACTGAGCCACAAAATTAATTCCACCCACTTAGTTACTTAAAGATGACAAAGAACAAGCCTAAAAACAAATTCAATCAAATGCATTGATTTTTCCATTCATCTCATTCTAACTAGCTTTTGAAGCATCCACTATTTTAGTGAAATTTACAAGCTCTGCTCCAGTGATGCAGACTGGCCTTAAGGGTAATGTTAGTGGCCATTTTAGATAACTAGAAGCCCAGCAATCTGCAACCCATTACAGGTCTTACTGCTTCATTTGAACTGAATGGTCAGTGTAAGGAAAATATTTCAGGCTGTACAATTAGCTTAAGTCAGTCCGTGATGAAATGCATATCTGCTCTGATAATTATCAGCCATTTCAGGAGCTTCTATACTCTTTGACAAGTGCCCACATCTTTGCATTTACCAACTGTTTCATTCTTCATTACAGGCCAGTTTTCAGACTTATGCCTTGCTCAGACTGAAAGATTAAAAAAATAAATAAAAATAAGAGAAATGTCAATATTTACATTTTTAAAGGGACAGTTCACTCAAAAAGGAAATTTCTGTTATGTACTCATCCTCATGTTGTCTTAAACCCATATGACTTTCTTCCATGAAACTCGAAAATGGTTATCTGGCAGAATGTCTAGCTGCTTTTTTCCACAGATGTCCCTGGTCCCCATCCACTTTAATTGTATGGAAACAAGCAGCTTGGACATTCTGGTAAATATTTCCCTTTGTGTTTCATGGAAGAAAGTAAGTCATGTAGGTTTGTAATGACATACTGGCATAGGTTAAGTAAATGTTGACAGAATTTTCATTATGGGGTGAACTATCCCTTAAGCATTACTCATGAGTCACAACTGTTGGCAAGAGAGACCTCACTGCTATACCACAGAGCCAAGA
>NC_059381.1:15914388-15931888 GCF_019703515.2 Myxocyprinus asiaticus | reverse complement strand
CCTCAAATAAATTCACAGATATTACTTCAAAGATAATTTGTTTCAGACACTTTTGAAAGCGAAAGTGAGCTATGACCTTTTGGCTTAAAACCCTCCGCTGCCAATTCCATTCATAGCCAACACTCTCAGAGCTGGTTTCTCTTCGATTGTGCGGCCCCCGCTTCTTCTGATGGGTTTTAGCTTGTTTACCGCTGACAGCTTTTGTGCTGGTGAACGAAGACGATCTTGCTCTGACACTGCAGGCATCTTAAGCTGTGGGCACAGAGGACCCATTTAATTTTTCTGGCTTTAGAGGCCTCCCTGCTTGGCTCGGCTATATGTGCCTCGAAGCTAGGCCGCACGCTAATCTGTTCACTTTCTCCCCAGAGCTGTCAGGGAAGCCAACAGCACCTGCTCAGAAACAGGCAGCTTTCCCAAAATGGCCAATACGTGTCCGGCACCCTTAAGTAACCGCATAGCTCCTGCCGCAGACTTCAAGTGTAAGCTGAAGAGACGGAACCAACAACTCCCTCTGAGAGCTAATCATAATAACAATGTGAACACTTACCAGGTTACTGACTTCCTTAAGAAATGTCATTTGTATGCAGGGCTGAAGACATCTCATTTAAAGCTTTTAAGGTCTTGGTCATTGAATAATACAAATCTCATAAGGAAAAAAAAAGACTAAATAAAAAACAAGTCTGACAGTAAGAACCAGCAGGTTTTTTCTAAGCATTTTGTTTTGTCAGACTGATATTTGTCCAAAACTCACACTGAGTCGTACCCACATGGGGGCAGTGTGAGTCCCAAGACACATGTCTCTGACACACCAGACTATTTAATTCTCATTTTTCTACACACGTACACAAGCACACAAAAACACACAAATGCATACACACCACTCCCACTGGTTACTTCTGTAAACACTGCAAGAAGCTGATTTCACTTGAAATTACTTTCACTGGCAAATACTTTCAAATAGCAAATAAAAGTATTTATTTTTAGTATTATACTTATTATGAAAATATAATAATAATAAAAGTCACGTTTATGGCAGTTGTTGTTTTACAGTAGTTTCTACATGTGTTCAGGATAATGCTATAGTTTTTATTTTTTAAGAAACCATAATTACATCTAACCATCCAAATAATCTTAATAATACCACAGTTAAACATACTATGCAAGAACTGTGGTAAGTTTTCATAAGGGCAAGTACAAAGGAGAATTTAACCAAAGAGTTTTAAAGTCGTGACCCCAATGAATTAAGGATGAAGCTATAAAGCTTCTTTTTTTTTTTTTTCCTAAATATGTTCAGCACTAATAAACTTTAATGAGTGAATTCAATAATTAAGAGCCTGATGAAAGGAGTCCTAGTGTCAGAATAAAATCAAGAGTTCATGGCAAATTTGCCACAAACGAAGTTTCACATGCAAATGAGCTTTGCGGCAAACTTGCGGCAAATTGTCTGTTGGTGCCAATGGTTTGCCAGAGGTTCACCACTACCCATGAAGAGAAGAAAACTTCCGGCAAATATTTGTGGCAAATCAAAAGCTCACTTGCATGTAAAAAATAATGAGCTGCAAGGTTCCGGCTAGATTATATTTTTTGTAAGAGTGAGCATAGACCTAATTTTATATTTTAATTCTTTTTACAGATTTTATTGTAATAGCAGTATATTCACATTTGCATATAAATATATATATATATATATATATATTACACACACACACACACGCTGTAAGCGGTAGACCAATCACAACAGACTGAGACATCTGACCAATCAGAGCAGAATAGGCTCTCTGAAATGAGGAGCTTAGAATGAATCCTTTAGAACGGATCATTGATGGAGTCGTTTGAGACATTGGGGAAAAAAAGGTAATGCTGCAATTTAAATTATGAGCAAATTAATGTGCTTTTTGACCTTGGGTGCATGTAAATCTATTGTATGAGACATTTAAAACCAAATTAGGCACGTTAAAAACCATAATAGGTGCACTTTAAACGTTAGTGTGGAGCTCCAATTATGAACAGAGTGAAACTTTCCAAAATACCTGGAAGTGTGCAAATTGTTGTGCAAGTGATGCATGTTTTTTGCAAACCTCACCACAGCGCAGACCTGAAATGGTGAGTTCATATGGAGCACTTATGTCTAAGTTTTGCTCTTTACCGTAAAAAAAAAAAAAAAAAAAAAAAAAAAAAACAATATGTGTGCGAATTAAGAACATCACTAAAGATCTCAACAAATTGCCAATAAGACAAACACGTTGCCAGCTTTTGTCTAAATTCAAGTTCAAATCAAATCCATTACTTCAAGTGCATATTTTGGGAGGGCGGCCAAGATGGCGCTGAAGCAAGCTAACTTTGAGAGGCGCAGTTTTCTTTTGTGCAAAACTTAGCTTTCGGTTACCCAAACTTAAACTCGTAGGTGCGGGACATCTTTTTTAGATGTCTTGTTTAGACCAAAACAGGATCAATATCAAACCACTCCAAGTGTGTTTGCACTTACAACTGTGAATAGCTAATTTGCACGAGGGCACTTATTAGCTATTTATTGGGAACAAAAGATGAAAGTAAGTACCATAAACTTTGGAAGATTCAACAAAAATCAAGTGGAAACAGACGTGGAAAGGGTCAAGCGGATTCAAGACTATGTGAAACAAAACACTGACGAGCCTGGAGACCAGCCAGTTCTAGAGACACAGGGTAATAGCCCAGCAAGAAAAGCAATAAGAATGGATATGCCTGAGAAGTTCTCTAAAAACACCTTGCTAGCGGTAATTAACAAGATTGGAGAAACACAAGTAATTTTTGGAGAAATAGCTGTTTGTTGAGAACGCTGTGAAAGAAATCAAAGAGCAAGTGAGTGGCATAAACGGCAGGATGAATATGGCAGAGGAGAAATTAACAGCATTAAGTACAGAAAATAAGTTGTTGTGAAGCAGGGTGAATGAACTCGAGGCTTATCAATGATGCTGGAATCTGAAAATATCTGGAATCCCGGAGCAGGATGACAAAAATGTCAAAATGACCATAATCTAGCTTTTCTCCAGCATTTCTCCTACCATCGCGGACTCCCTACAAAACTCAGTGGATGTAGCTCACCGACTGGGTCCCAGGCCAAAAAAAGGTACCAAGGCGTATTATTGTGCAGTTCTTAGCACGCACTACACGTGACCACATATGGACCGATGCAAAAAAAATATGAGGTTCTCAAGCAAATTAAAATAAAAATCACTGAGGATTTGACATGGTACATGAAAGATGCAAGAGCCAAGTTATGGCCTCTGGTGGAAAAGGCCAGATGGCAGAGGAAGATTGCTGGATTCAAAGGCCCCTTTGCCATTATCTATGGCAAAACATTTACAGCTGATGACATTGAATAAGGTGAAAAACATTCCTTCATTCTTAATACGAAAATTTTTTAGCTGGATGTGCATAATTTGTAATTTTTTGACAAAAACGTTCAAGGGCAGCTACTATTTCCAATATTTTGTTTTGTTTTAACCTTGGATGCTGCTATACCTATTTTATTTGTCCTGAAAGAAGGGGTTTACGGTGTTGGGGGGGGCTGATAATGGTACACTTATGCACCATAGTTCTAATTGTAAAAGGGTACGTTTAATGTTGAGATTTTGCACTTTGTTTAACAGATCTCTATCATTTAAAAGTTAGATATGTTAATGTTCTCACTTTCTTGTTTTTCAATTTATGTACAGGGGATTCGTGACATTATTAATAGAAAAGCCTCATTTTTATTTATTTTGTCATTCTCAAAAGAGGGATATTATACTTTCTTCAAGAAAGGCACTCATGTAAAAGGGATGGGGGGGTGTTGCTCTATTTTGTCATTGTGCAATTCACTCTGGTGGCAATTATATTTAACAGATACTTTAAAGGAAATATACTCATTTCTCATCAGAGGGCAGATGGATTGTAACTGTGATACAGCTAGTAGGATTTTTTTATTTTATTCTAGGAAATGTTTATGGCTTCAATAATTCTGCTGCAAATACTGTCCTCCTTCAAGAACCAAATTGGCCCGGTTGCTAGGGAGGGTAGAGTCACATGGGGTAACCTCCTCGTGGTCGTGATTAGTGATTCTCACTCTCAATGGGGCGCGTGGTAAGTTGTGAGTGGATCGCGGAGAGTAGCGTGAGCCTCAACATGCTGTGAGTCTCCACAGTGTCGTGCACAGCGAGCCACGTGATAAGATACGCAGACTGACCGTCTCAAAAGTGGCGGCAACTGAGACTTTTCCTCTGCCATCCGGATTGAGGTGAGTAACTGCACCACCACGAGGACCTACTTAGTAGTGGGAATTGGGCATTCCAAATTGGTGAGGAAAAAACATGGTTCGAACTATACACAAAGGTATAAATAGCAGTGTTGCCCTTGCAGGAGGAACTTCAAAACATTTTGTACTTAGTAGGGGAATACGACAAGATCTTTCTTCTTTCCTTGAATCTTTATACAGTGAACTGTATTAGTGCTGAGGGTATAAGGATGTGGAAAAAATGTGGAGGGTGAAAATATTGTCTTAATCAGTCAGCTGGAAGATGACACATGTATTTTTCTTAAAGATAAAAACCAGGTTCTGAGTGTTATGGATGGATTGGAAATCTTTTCAAAAGCTTCCGGCCTTCTAATGTGAGATACTAACTTCATGAATCTAACAAATCTTCTATTTTGTGGAGTGAAAGTCAAACAATCAATGAAATATCTTGGAATCACAATCAACAAATCGGCTCGTGAAAGACTTTTCTCCTAAGATGCAGAAAACAAAGACTATTCTCAATGGATGGCTTCAGAGGGACCTAACCATACAGGGATGGATACTGCTCTCGAAAGCTGAAGGCGTTTCAAGAATGGTTTATCCTGCCTTATCTTTATATGTTGACTCTAAAACAGCTGCTTCATTTGACTGATTTATTCAAATTCATTTGGAAAAATAAGTGAATATATTAAGAGGAAAACAATGATTAGAAACTACGTTGACGGGGCCTTTAACACTATAGATTTCACAACCCTTAACCAAGTGTTTTTTAAGCCAACTGGGTTAAACAATACCTGTTAGGTGGTAATGCTCCCTTGGTTCTTTATTCCAAATGTAATATTTGACGGTTGTGGTGGCATAAAATTTGTGTTGGGTTGTAGTTTTAACTGTAACAAATTGCCCATCAAACTAGCTAATTTCCACAAGCAAGCATTGGATTCATGGAAGTTAGCTTTCAAGCATAACTTTTCACCCCACAGATGTATTGCATGGAACAATCAGTGTGTTTTGCATAGAAACAGGACCATAATTAACAAAAGTTGTGCTGAGAAGATTATTATTTTTTATCTCAAACTTCATTGAGAATAGTGGGAATCCAATTAGTTTCGAAAAATCTATCAAAGATAGCAATGCTCATGTCACTCACATTGAGTTTTCAAGGGTGATTAATGGCATATCAATTAAGCTTCTTCATCTTATTAAATCCTCGCTACAATACTCACCACTAAAGGAAGAACCAAAGTAGATTTTTTAGATTGTAAGTGTAACAACATACATATTAGAAAAATATTACTTTCTATGACCAGTGTTGCTCCAAAAGCAATGGTTTTATGGTGACCAAGTTATCCTTTAATATCTTTTCAAAATGTCTGGACTGTACATAAACTTTTTGTAATACCAAACAAGGTTAGAGAGATTCATAGTAAAATCCTTCAAAATGTTTACCCTTGCAATTTATTCTTATCTAAATTTATGGAAATTCAACCAGAATGTTCTTTTGGTGGTTCTGAAATTGAATCGGTGCCTCATCTATTTTTTAGAAGTTCCTTTTCAAATTCATTTTGGACTGAGATCTCATTACTTATTTTTACTTCCATTAATAATCTAATTGAGATCAAAGAAGAAATGGTCCTGTTTATATTCTGTAACACTGGATCTGTTCTCTTAGACAATGCTGTCAAAATCCTGTGCTAGTTGGGAAAATATCATATCCACAAATCCAGAGTGATAGCATCTAAACCTAACTTTATTTCACTCTGAGATAAAAAGTTTTGCTGATTCTCTGTGTAAACTTAAAAGAAACAAAAAAGTCTTTAAAACATACCAGATATTAAATAAGATTATGAAGTCTATTATGAATAAAGATACAATACTGGGATAAGGTTTTTCTCCTTTTATTTTATAAAAAAAATTGTTTTCCCTTTGTGCCATAACTTTATGTCCCTCGTACATATTATTCTGGAAATTATCTGTACACATGATAATATAAAATACTGCAGTATATAAAGTAAGGTAATGTGAACTGGCCGCATGGGCTCTTTACATTACAGATATCCCAGAGGATCTATAGCTGACCTTGGCTAATCTGGACATCAAATGAGATCTGTGTTAGAGAGCATGTACTGTCAGGAACAATAAGGCTTTGATGCCTGAACATCTAGATGCCTACACCATGGTCATTTAGAAGGAATTACAAAAAGTAGGTAAAAGACAGAAATTTAGGTCCAAAAGCAAACCTGCACTGTGGAAAGTCACTGCAGTGCTCTCAGACTTCCTGCAGCACATAAAAGCAGACAAAGAACAAATTGTTGCCTGCTTGATGATAAAATCTTAATGGGAATTGGGAAACAGTAACTCTGAGACTTATGGCACACCGGTTTGGCCCAGTAAGAATGACAGAGGGGCTGATTACACTGATTTTACAGCCCAGTGTCAAGTCAAGAGAATTGATCGGCTTAACGCCCACAAGCAGGCAGCCTCTGACCATTAAGCTAGGTAATTAATTGAAGTTAATGTTGCCTCAGATATTACTCTCTGTAAAATAGCTGTGTGAACACCCATTATCGAAGCTCTTCTGGGTGCTTTATCAGCAAAAATGAATGAGTTTTCTCTTTTTTTTCCCTAAAGAAAATGTGTGCGGAAATTTATATTTTATCAAAGAAAATCTAACCGCTGTAAAACACTAGGGGAACAAAAACAAATTGTATAAATGGAGCTGGGAGAGTATATTTAGATATGATCAGAGTAGATGAAATTTGAGACGGCAGAAACGAAAAAGCCACGACTTCATATACATAATACATATTAATGAAATAGATCTAGTGTAAAAAAATTTTTTTACTTTTTGCCACACCTGCCAGTTGAGATTTATCTGTCATAAATATTTCAAACCACACACAAAACTGTATTTTGCAGTTTTTTTTTTGTTTTTTTTTGAGCTGTGTTCCATTCCATTTTTGTGTATTTTTGCTGCATTTTACTTAGATATATTTATGACAAATAGCACATGACACATACAGTATCATATGCACAAGAAGAAAAAGTGAAGACATTATGATTTTTACTTTTCATGAAGCTTTTGTGGCTAAATGTGAGGAATATTCCACGTGTTGCTACATGAAATTCTGTAGAGAAAAAAAGGGTATACTTAGTTTTTTTGCGTTCCGGATCTGATCTCGCCGTCGACCGCGTTGCCTTTTTACAGTACACTCTTTTGATCGCAAGCAAATACGAACGCGTGTGGCGTATGCGCACAGATGAGGACTGTTGGTGTGGGAAGAAAATCACGTAATGATGATTTTTCTGGAAAGTAACCACTTTATTTACCAACCAAAGCCTGATTTTACTCACATTTGGTGTTTGGTGAGGCCCTGCATACATACTTCCCCTGAAAACATTTAATTTGCATATAAAACACAAAAAGCTACAAAATAGTTTTTTAGCTTAATACCCGCTTGGGGTTGCATACAATTCTGATCAATGATTGCTTAAACGTTGAGGGCTTTACACAAATGATTTGAGCAAAATGAGTTCTAGGTGGCTTTAAGCAGTATGGTGTTGAGCTGCATACAAAACAAGGGCTTTGTATTGTGTTGCTCAGAGCAAAGAAAAAAAAAATAACTGTACAACAAATGTAATAAACACAATTGGATTTCAGCTTGTAGAATATTTAAACATTCTAGTCCAAAAGCTTTGTGGCTGGGCTTCTGAGGTCTCTGAAAACTGCAGACAGAGAGTGGTTAATTCAGTGGAACATTAATTATTCATAGATAAACAGACTATTTTGATCTGAGGCTCTACAGGTGGGCTGAAAAAAGATCTCGCACTGGTCCCTGAGCTCATGGGTAAAAATGGACTCGGATCAATGGGATGTCTCAGCCTGGAACACACACCAAATTCGAAAGCACACAAATGTTCCAGCTCAAGGAACTTCCTCCCAGTCTAGTCACCAGGGCTCTCTAACTCTTAGCTCTGTTCCAAAACATAGTGAGCTACCTTTTGCCTACAAGAGTAGTTCAAGCTGATATCTTAGTCTTGATTTGTAATTAAAAAGACAATTAAAAACAATAAAACAGTCCCTTACAGAAATATACCATGCAGTATGCCATTCTGGCGGAAACAGAGATCCATACTTAATATTCTATTAGTGGAGAAGAGGGAGGAATTAGCAATTACCGGTATAGCAGTCACATTTATGATCTCTAAATGTGTTCAAGCTTTGCTATTTTTTCAGAAAAAAATAAAATAATCATTGATTCATTGTAACGAGTCGCCATCCATGGTTTTCCTGTGGATACTTATAGTTTTACTACAAAAATGACAGTTAAACTATGTTAATTATGCAACTAATAATAAGTACTAAGAGGTGAACTGCCATTCAAACAGTTCATGTTGAATGAACCTCATATATTGTGTGCCACACAGGTCAAAGGCTATGACTAGGCCTAGAACCAGGAGATTTAGAGTTCTTAATATGCTGTAACCAAAACACAAACTGAAAGGTCTTTGCCGCAGACGTTCGCAGAGGATAAAAAGGAATTATGTGACCCACACAGGCAGGGCACAGGCTATGGATCAATTGCTGGATCTAATTGACTGGGAAGAGACTGCCTGCAATGAAAAAGTCAATCTTATAAATAAAACTGCAGCCAGTTTTATTTTCCTGCTTAAATCCTTGAGGGGGCGAGGCAGGATTTAATGCTGAATTGATTACGTAAACAACCCCTCTTTACTGTGGTGCTGAAAGGTTTTCAAGATGTTTGAGGTTTTTGTGTGTGTTGCATATACATAACAAGGGTCTCGAAAAAAAGCCTCAGAAATGTGTAACTCACTTTGAGAAAAATTCATATTAATGTAGTAGAAAACACTTGCCCAAAACATAGAACAAAAAGTAAAAACAAATAAAAGAATCAAACAGTATTTACATTGGATTTCAAAAAAGGATTTGAAGACAGCCAATGGAGATAAAAGCAAACAGGACTGGAAAAAAAAAAAAAAAATGCGGATTTTCTTCAATCTCTCTTGAAATGTCAAGCAATACTTATCTCCTCACAAACTTCATGTCCATATTTTTTTTCAACTAAATCAGAGCTGCTGTGAATTCCCATACTTTTATATTATGTACTAAATTCAACAAAAAACTTGACTGTAGGTATGCCGGTATGTCGTACAAAAAAAAAAAAAAACTGCTGGACATACTACACCTGCCATGTTTGCCAAGTAACTAACCGATATTCACTCTGAAATTAAATCCAATCATTAATAAAGCACTTAAATTAAATATGGCGGCCGACAACATCAAATCTCATTGGTTCTCATCGACATCATGTTGAACGTTTGGTCATGACACGTGACGAAAACCAAAGAGGATTTTAGGGCTGCACAATTAATTAAAATAAAATCGGAATCGTGATATTACCTATTTATTTAATTAAAAAGTCTGCTCGCACTACTCATTTTAAAGTTTGTGTGCTGCTCTGTCCTGCCTGTATTGAGTTTTATTACAGTGTTTTCATAGCGGTCCTGTTCTCGACAACACCTTGTGCTCACAGTAACAGATGTGCTCGAAGTTCGGATCTGTCTGCTTAGATACGCCGAGCGATTTATATTTAAAGCACTCGACTCACTTTAATTTCACTTAATTCCAAATATGTTTGGCCGATACAGGTTAATATACAAATACTAATAATACACCCCATGACACCGGGTATTTGTGTACAGAGAAGGAAATATAAAAATTAGGGCTATGTTCAAAATATCGATACGACAATGCATCGTCATATTCTCCTTGCCGATGCGAATATCGATACTGTTGCGTCCATATCGATCAAGTGTAGCCTATCTTGTCTATCACTCAACACGCTGGCTTTCAATCACCTGAACAGTAGAACAACACCACATTTAAATAGGATGAGACTCTTTCTCCAGCCGGCAAAACCAAAATCTAAAATATATGTGCATTTTAGCTTTTTGCCTAAACCTAGCAGCTGGGATTAAGACATGACAAAAGCGATATCCATATACTGCAAAACTAAATGTTATTACCAAAAGACGGATACTTTTGAACAGTGGCTGGTAATTTAGCTCATCTTTATGTCATTACATTGTCATGGCAACAAGGTTGTAAAATTGGATATAACTTTACACAGAAAACTTTAATAAGCGATTTTATCACACTAAAATCATGTTAGCATGCATATTGTTTGTCTTGTGGCTATACTTTTGAAACATTGAGTATTTTAACGGATATAGTGATTGGCCCCATTCACTTCCATTGTAAGGGAGCTGGTTGTATAATCCAGCCCTACTTAAAATGAGGAGCACTTAACCAGTTCATACTAACCAGCAGTTGTGAATGTGAACTCAGCTGCACACAAACTCCTCATGCTGTTGTCCACCAAAATAAAAGTTAGATGGTTTAGAACTCATTGGTTTAACTGGACCGCATAACAATGCAAGTTAAGATTTTGTTACAGAAATATATTACTTTTGTATATTATTAATAATAATAAATCTAATATTATATTATTACAATAAAATATTAAGTTGGTTGGGTTACAAATTTAAGCATTTTTTATTGGCAGTAAACCATAGGCAAAACATTAACAAATTGTGCTTAAAAGGAATCACTTGTTTTTTGTTCAACATATCACAGTTCAAATCGATATTACAACATTTTTTTAAATAATCGCAATATTACTTTTTGCCCAAATATTGCAGCCCTAGGTTTCATGTTTTCAAAGTAGCCGCCATATTTAATTTACGCGCTTTAAGTTTGTGCGTGCCATTGTTTTAAAATTAATTATTTGGAGGTGACGTCACGGAAAATTGTCAACTCTCGGGCGGATAACATCAGTAGGTAAGCCAATCATCAACACTCTCCAAGCTCTTTTAGGTCAAGAATTTCAGTTATGTGTGCGAACAGTAGAAATTTCACCAAGCGAACGCCTTACCAGAACACAAATGTCAGGGCATTTCATAAATTTTTAGGCAAACAAAAAGAATCCTGTTCGACCAGTAAGTATAAATTAGCCTTATGTCACTTAAAAGCAGTGGAAGAAGTACTGACAAGCTACAAAAATGGATGGGGCCCTTTAAATGACACCAAACAAAAGTTCAAAGCAGCCATCAGCTTCAGCCGTCTAGTGGTGACCAGGCTGGACGTCAAGCCACAATGCAAAGAACCAGAAAGTTCTCCTAGACAAAATAAGGCAGTGGTTCACAACTAGGCCGATTTTTGCTTTATTTCAGCCTATTTGGCATTCAACCTCAGGATCCTGAATAATGAGCAGTCAAGCTGTCTGCTGTGAGATTGGTGGATGGATATCTGTGAGAGCGTGGCTATCCTCCTTTTGGTGTGCATAAGCGGCATTTACTTATAATCTGAAATATTAAGGCTTCGAACTAATCAAGAGGGCCTTTGGTTAACAAAAATGACAAAACAACAAGGGAATCAAAACATTTGAGAACAAAAGGGGAAGATTATTATCGATTTGAATGATGATATTTCAGTCTGTTCCTCACACAAAGCTATCGTATGACTTCAGAAGACTTGGAATATAATGCACCCAAGTAATTTGGACCACTTTAATGACAATTTCATGGGGCTTTTTTGTCCTTTTGAAGCTTGTAAACCCCATTCCTTATTCATTATATGAAAAAAGCAGCCAGAATTTTAAAAAAAAGAAAAAAAAAAGCCTTGTGTTCTACTGAAGAAAGTCACAGGGGTCTATGATGACAGAATTTTCATTTCTAGGAGAAATGTCCTTTAATTCATACAAAAGGTTACAAGTTAGAAAAATGTTCCCTTAAAAACATAATTTATTTGATTTATTATACGAACTGCAACTAAACAGCAGCAACCAAAGGTAAATGATCGACGACTGCCTCACTAAATCTTTGAATAACTGAGCCTAATCTCTAAAACACTCATTTACAATCGAATACGGAGTGAATTCCTCAGGGGGAGCGCAGTCGGAATTACAAGATTCAAAAGAAAATGCAGCCAGCCCAGTGGAGCACGTAGATCCACAGCCGCATCAACAAACCAACAGATCTGGGACTATACTGGCACTTCATTAAACTTGCTATAATACAGTTTAACCTCACTTTCTTGGTGCTGAAGGTCAGGAGGCATTAAATTCGACCATCACAGGATTAAAACTGACTAAACCTGTACTGTTTTTCACAGCAGTATCGGACACAGTGAAAAAGGTAAACTGATGATGTTGAAATACCTTATATATATATAAATAAAATAAAAAAAAATAAAAATAATTAAACAAAGCCAAAAGATGGATGTGGGTCTGTCATATTCTGTTATAGTGCAAGCACGCTAATGTATTTAAAAAAATGCATACCCATATATTCACCTAGGGGTAGGATAACACACATGATGAACCAAATCTCTCCAGTCATTCAAATTACATTGAAAAATACGCACCATTTGTCTGTTAAGTTCATTTGGGAATGAAATTGGCAAGAATATCAAACAATTTTTTTTTCTTTTGAATTAAAAAGTAAACAAATACACGGAAGCCTTTGCTCCACTAGCGAAAATCCTATTCCTTACTCCTAAAATCTGAAAAATTATGCAAAAGGGAGTAGGTCTGGGTATTCAGGCAATGTTTACAAAGAATTTTCTGCAATCATCTAGGGCGTGGGAGAGCTGCTAAATGATAAATATTTTCCCACTCTCTTGAAAAACATAACGACTCCCTTTTAAAGCTGAATCGAATTTAGTGGAGGATTTCAAAGCTCAGATCTTTTTCTACATCTCTGTTCTTCAGGAAATTTGGTAAGATGAAATTCTAAAAAAAATCTATCAACTGTCTATTGTTAAGACTACACTCTTAAAATGGAACACATAGACTATCATTTATTTGCTAACAAAAGCCTTTATCAGCCAACTAATGCATCTAAGTGAACTTCTGCAGTTAATCCAGGATGGACTTCAAAAGACATTAGTCATTAACCTTAAAGTTCATTAAAAATATATATATTTTATTTTTAATACATAATTTATAATCAAACTAATCAAACTACACAATGATCACTGTAAGACATTATAGATATTAGTTTCATTTATTTATTTCTTTTTTAATGCATGATTTCCTGTAAAGCTGCTTTGAAATTATGTGTGTTGTGAAAAGCGCTGTACAAATAAAAATGACTTGACAAAAGGATTTAAGCATTGTATGGATTGGAAATTTACTTATTAGAAAGCGTTAGGGGAAATGGCAGTATTAATGGCTTTCACAAGATTTAGCTCAATTATTTATCATTTATGTAAATGTCACACTTGAAGTCACCACTCGCCTCAACAAGCTTTTCTAACTCAGTACATACTTTTTTCCCAAATTCTCAACACTACTTCCCACAGAAAACATCATCTGAGGCCCTCCGTGACTTTGTATTCCCCTTGACATTTTCCATTTTAGACTCCATATTTCTCCCAGTAATACGATCAACATAAATCCATTTTCAGAAGGGACACACACAAAGAAAATAGAATCCACAACACTGAGCAATATAAAGCTCAACAGAGTTTTAGTCCCTGGGAAAAACATTCTGAAAGCATGTAAGCAATAATGGTTAAAAGGCTTCTTTTTGAAGCAATGGAAGGCCACCACCTAACCATTCAGGTCTTCATGTTATAAGAAGAGCATTTACTTCGCATTCTTGCTCTATTTTTTGCCAGAGGGCACTTGGACTTCAAATATCTTTCCATTACACATATAAATGTCAGAGTCATCGTTCACATACACATATCTCTGAGATTCAGTCTAAGACAGGGTGAGGGTTTTTTGTTTGGCTATCAAAATGAACTCCTATTGACTTGAAATAACTTTTTTTATCGTGGAAAGCAGTCATAATGAACAGCATACCTCTTGAAAGTCAATCAGGCAAAACTAAATGAACAGCTTTCAGTCTGACATTGTGGTCAAGAGGATAATATGTCGGCAGCTGATTGATTGTTCCATTCTGAACTGTTATGAAGTAATCTCTCCAAAACGAACAAGTCAAGCAAATTGGATTCAGTCTATAACAATACTGAAATGTACCTAAGATCTGATTACAATTCTACACCATGGACAAAATTAACTCTGAGCATTGGAGGATAGCAAAACAAACCTGATTTAGTTAATAACTGCAATATCACGCTTAATTTCCGAACAATCCTATAAAAGAAATTTAGACGACCAATAACAAACCAATTTTTCTATCAAATTTTCACATTTCCCAGAATTCTAGATTCTGTGTTTCATATAATTGGCAGTGTAAGATTAATCACCAAACAGCACAAAGATGTCTTTCAAACTACTTTTAAACTCTTCCATGAGGAAGCTGCTCAACACAGATAATTTTCCTAAACATGACATACATTTAATAGCACTTAAACAGTAGTGTTCTGCCAGGAATATTTGCAATTCTGTACTGGCAGCTTTTGTGCAATTCTTGCACTTATGTTTTATTTTTTCACATTGCCCCATAGAAATTGCAGATTCTCTCTGAAAATCATTCTAAGCTATAGTGTGCGGTTCACAAATACATTGAAAATTACAGACATTCACATATAACATGGAGCTAATTTCTTCTTATCCAATCAAATGGAATAATGCTTTTGGTACTAATCTTTGCCAATTTGGCTCATGACAATTTGACGTATAAAACGATAAGTCTTAACATATTATATGAAAAAAGATACTTATAAAACCATAATATTAATTGATATGGCCATCAGAGCATAGTACTTCTGTATTCATTAATCCATTTACACTCAAAGCTAAAGTGTATATAATGCATGATCAACGTCAGGCTCAAGGTCCCTTAAATCTGTATTTTAGAAAGGCGAGGCCAAAGCTGAGGAATGGTTACACTGAATGCTTCCTTTTCCTCATAAATCATAAAAAAAACTCTTAAACTTTCATAAAGCACCCCTTTATTGATAACTTTTTTCCATCACTCAAAGAATTCCCATAACTAATATAAATATTTATGTAATCTCTGCATGACCAGCGTCACCAAACAGAATTGCAAAAATTATACATTTCAAATGGGGTACGTTAGCAGGTTCCAGAGGATACGCAAAAAGAATTCGATTTTGCTTTGTTTAACCTAAAAAAAAAACAATGTATGACTTAAAATAAAAATAATAGGGATTATGACTAGGTAAAAACATAGATTTCCCAATTAATAGCGATTCGTTTGAACGAATCTTCATCTCGATATCTATTTTAAAAATCCCAAGACTGATCACTGTAAAAGTTGAGATTGAGAGTAAATTTTGGTTCGACTCGTTCCATTTAATGCGAGTTCAAAAATGAAATCCATACAATCCATTTGTCATTGATAATGCCTCTTTCAATATCCTTTGTTCTTTACATAAAGTTGTTGATGAAAACGACAAAAAAGAAACATTAGATTCCAATAGAGGCCGTACAACTTCACTCCCATTAATACTGCACTCAGCCAGTGGTCTTAAAGAGTTTTAGCACTTGCTCTACAAATCTTGTAAATACTTGTAAATAGTACAAATTGTTCATGTAAACAATAAACATATAGGCCTCATATATATATATATATATATATATATACACACACACACACATACACACACAGTCACTGTGCACTTTATTAGGAACACTAAGGTCCTAATCTAAGTCTCAAGTTTCATCGTGTTGTGCATTCTGAGATGATATTCTGCTCACTACAATTGCACAGAGTGGTTATCTGAGTTACTGTAGCCTTTCTGTCAGCTCCAACCAGTCTGACCATTCTCCATTGACCTTTCTCATCAACAAGGTGTTTCCGTCCGCAGAACTACTGCTCACTGAATGTTTTTGTGGTTTTGGCACCATTCTGAGTAAACTATAGAGACCGTTGTGCGTGCAAATCCCAGGAGATTAGCAGTTACAGAAGTATTCAAACCAGTCCGTCTGGCACCAACAATCATGCCACAGTCGAAATCACTGAGATCACATTTTTTCCCCATTCTGTTTATGTGAAAATTAACTGAAGCTCCTTACCTGTATATGCATGATTTTATGCACTGCATTGCTGCCACACGATTGGCTGATTAGATAATCACGTGAATAAGTAGCTGTACAGGTGTTACTAATAAAGTGCTCAGTGAGTGTATATTTAATATACTATCTACAAAAATGTCCAAAATTATGAAAAACTAATGAGAAAATAGTTTTGTACCAAATTAAAAGGTCCCCTGTATAATTAACAGCATTAGTCTGTTCTAATTGAAAGTTTCATGGCTTATTTGGCCTGGTTTTGTTTTTACTGTTGCTGATGAATACACATTTGAACCAGCAACTTCCTCTTTTAATTTTGTATATCAGGGATATTACAACATTAATGATAATGTTAAATTATATTTAGCCTTTGGTACACATCTTTGGTTTTGTGCCGACGAAGGAGTACTTGAGCCTTACTGATGGTCCTGTGGGGGTACTTATGGCAAAAAAAGTTTGGAAAACACTGTTTTAGAACACTGATCAGTCTTCATAATCAGATAAAATAGTCCCACCCCAAACTCTCACCGCTGGTTGCACCAAAGTTGACATGTCAGGCTGGTTGGGATACTCAAACAAACAAGAACATTTATTGAAAGCACTACAAATAGCTTACTTATAATTTTCTCTTCATATTCAGCTTGGATTGAAGCAAGTATTTTAACATAGAAAAAATTACTAAATTCTGCCTTAATCTGGCTCCATTACACTGCATTTAATGTAGTAGTTAAGTTTATGCAGTTTTCAAGCTCAAATCAAATGAACCGGCTGATAAGCAATTTATTAGCAGCAAACAATTCTTTTGAAAAGCACAATAAATACCTGGACAGTTTTTATTAGCACAGCTGAACTGACCTAGACACGCTAATATGGTCCATCATTAAGCTGTAAAAACAAGATAGAGTTGATGACCTGGAGTTTTTTTAATTTTATTTTTTAGTTGTTTTACGATCAAGCAGCTACGCTTGCATGAGGTTGGATGGCATTTGACCTCTCACATCTCGCCTTTCAGCAACTGTGATGCAAAACAGCTAATTTGCAATGTAATTTGTGTATGCAAAATTCAAATTAGCAGAAAGTTAGAGGAACTTTGCCTTGAGCAAATAAACAAATGTGAATATTAGTGTTGGCAAGGTACCAAAATTTCAGTAGTCGGTACTGTTACCAGTGAAATTTCACGGTACTCGATACCAATTTCGATACCACAGCAAAAATATGCTAA
>NC_059381.1:15334388-15539388 GCF_019703515.2 Myxocyprinus asiaticus | reverse complement strand
GTAATCAGTACGGCCGCTCCCTATATGCATATTACGCAGTCTGCGTAAGGCACCAACTCCCTAGGGGGGCACCAGAAAGTTCACCGGCTTACTCGCATGTTAAATGTTATTCAAGGACCCGGTAGCAGTCGCGGAACAGACGATCGCCTTGCGCCATGCCTCGCAACTTTTGCCTCGTGCTCGCACCACACCACACCGTGCAGTGCAAGGCTGGTGTTCAAATGGCAGCTGTCTTGCCGCTGCAAATGATGTTACAATGTTAAGAGCTCTAGCTGTGCTTTGCAGGCATATTCTACAGCTGTGCTACATTGATGAAATGGTCTCAGCATAATGTCTCCCACCATCTGTTTTCCAGACGGCAATGCATGTAACATTAGCGGCGTTTGCGCGAATTGACTTGCTTCTCATGAACTACGCTTTATTCATAGGTTCATATTACGCGTTAACCATTAAATGCATTAAAAACAAAATTAGTGGCGTTAAACGAATTTTGCGTTCAGTTTGTTGTTTTACTGCCTTTTGCTTACAGACTACATTAAGAGCAATTCAATTTTCGTTTAACGCCACTTCGACAGCACTAATTAAAATACACTCAAATAAGAATATTTTAAGTGGAAAATGCCAATACTTGAATTTCTTAAGTGTATTAATTTAAATTATATTTAAACAGTATGCTACATGTACATATTATTTGAAGTCCTCCATATGCGTTTTGTGGTAAAACATTTTTACGACTAATTCATTAACTGCTCGTTAATTTCCACTGCAATCAATTATGAGAATGTTTGAAAATTGACATCCCTAATTTCGATATGCCTTTTTTTCTTAATTCATTATTCACCTTGCTGATTTATGTTCTGTTCTCTTACTGGTAACTTTTTTGCACACTGCATTCTGATTAGCAAGATCTCGTCAATGTGCAAGAATCAGAATGGTGAATTAAACATTACAGAATTCTATGTCAAAAAAAAAAAAAATGCAGCTTGCTGTGATTTAGAAATTACACATGCTCATATCTTAATTTTACATGAAAACATTTTTATCCCTATGTTGGCACAAGTGAATCCACAACACTTCCACAAAAATCTTAGAGGTCAAAACTAGCATACAGTATGTAACAACTATCCTAAGCTAAGGGAAATGAAATGCTTGTGGTATGAATCACATTATTTCCCTCCAATTCTTTTATACCTCATAGGCACCACAGTAACCAATGAAACAGTTTCCTAATAAGGGCATATAAAACACAACTAACTGAGATTCAAACACAGGTTTTTTTTTTATTTAAAAAGTGTCTTTGTAGCTGTACATAACAGTGAAACTAATCAATGTTGAACAATGCATTTTGAGAAGAAATAAAGACTGACAGTATTGAACAAGTCAAAAATTAAATTGCTCTTAATGTAGTCTATAAGCAAAAGGCAGTAAAACAACAAACTGAAAGCAGACCGCAGAGGTCAGCCAACAAAATGCAGAAACCATTGCTTAAGTCTGTGACTATTTTTAAAATGCAGTGTAATACTACACGACTCACAGTAAACCCAGCACTATTTTTGGGAACTGTTTGACTTTGGCCTACTATCTGCAATCAGCTGATGCTATTTAAAGTCATAACATGAAACAAATGAACCTCATTTGTAACAGAAACAGTATTTTAATTAACCTCCTGGCCTTCCCAGCAATCTGCAGGGCACTCAAACATCATTAGCAGTGATTTTCTTCACAACACATTGATTAATACGCCATTTTCAAACACACAAGCCAAGAAAATCGATATGGGTCTCTATAATTCTCCCTGACATTAAAGATAAACCTGGATCATTATGGTCGTTTAGTTGTGAGTGACATATTATTTGTAGATCTCAGGCTTCCTGAATTTTTTTTTTTTTTTTTTTTTAACAGACATACAGCTACATGGTTTTAAAAGCATGCCAAAAGTCAATTCTATCCTCTTAGAACAGTAAAGGTAAAATTTAAGCAGGAATTTCAGTTCATGTACATGCCACATACAATCTAGCCTATATTGTATTCACACCAATGCAGTGTATTGGGGAATTACTACTGGAAAGCAGACAGACTAAAAATAGATTGTATCAGTCTTCATATTCTGACTGTAGCATGTTGTTAGACATGTACGATCATGTTAAAATAATAGTTCACCCAAAAACGAAAGTTCTCTCATCATTTACTCACCCTCATGCCATACCAGATGTGTATGGCATTCTTTCTTCAGCAGAACACAAACAAAGATTTATAGAAGAATATCTCAGCTCTGTAGCACAATGTCTCCACACAATGCAACTAAATGGTGACCAAAACTTTGAAGCTCCAAAAAGCACTTAAGGCAGCATAAAAGTAATCCATATGAATCCAGTGTTTCAATCCATGTCTTTTGAAGAGATCCAATCGGTTTTGGGGGAGAACAGACCAAAATAAACACATTTTTCATTATAAATCTTGACATCAGCAGTCTCCTTGACGATCATGATTTCAAGCTCGATTACACTTTATAGACCTTATTCACAGCAGCGCCATATTTGATTTTTGATGAGAATGACAACAAAGGTGTGAGGAAAAGACATACAGTCTCTTCAAAGGCTTATACCGTTGTTTAAAGTGTTTTTGGATCGTTCCGCTGACTAAAAATAAAAAATAAAAATATCTTTCAAAGACATTTCAGTAGACAAAAAACTTCAAACAACATGATTTGTGGAAAATAAGATGTGGCAGGAGCTTTTTGATAGCTTTATACAAAGCATGTCATTGTAGAGATGGTAAGTCTATCCCTCAGAGCCTTGTTTTCATTCCTGTCAATAATCAAAGATGCCGCTACTGTGAATAAGATCTCCATCTCCAAGGGCGCCATCTAGCACTCTGCGCATGCGTCAAGCACTAGGAAGTGTAATCAAGCTTGAAATCATGATCGTGCCTAGAGACTGCAATGGCAAGATGTAAAGTGAAAAAAAGGAGTTTAATTTTTGTCTGTTCTCACACAAACCATTTGGATCGCTTCAGAAGACATGCATTAAACCACTGGAGTTGTATAGTTTATTTTAATGCCTTTTATTTTAAAGTCTTTATGGTTTGTTTTAAAGTCTTTATGGATCTTCAAATTTTTGGTCACCATTCACTTGCATTGTATGGACCAACAAAGCTGAAATATTTTTTTAAAAATCTCTGTTTGTGTTCAGCATAAGAAAGAAAGTCATACACATCTGGGATGGCATGAGGGTGAGTAAATGATAAGATAATTTTTATTTTTGGGTGAACTATCTCCAACTATTATAACTGCCAAATCTATAGTAACTGCACATGCAACATGATCACGCGGGAAGTTGGCATGCTGTTTCCGAAAGTTCCGGTACATGCCCTATCTCCCATCAGACATATCTGGAACGGCTCAACAACAATTACTTTCCTTCGTGGCACGACTGGTAGCATTTGCGTCAGTTGCATGGGAGACCATAGTTCAATCCCAATTCAAACGAGGAAGTAATCACGTTTGAATAAACAATCATGAGCATGATAAGGAGGTTGCATTTTTATCCCTAACATTGCATTTTGTCTCTACTAATGGTTATGGTTAGGTTTGGGTTTTGGTTGGGGGTAGATTCAATAAAATAAGCATTTCTCTTCACTGTTTTACATCCTGTTCATCTGAAAACAATTATTTTTACAACTAGCTTCTGGCAACCTCTCCTGGATATAAATGGACGTCACACTTGTTTATATGCTCTGAAACACTTACCGCTTTAGCCTCTGGAGGCAGTGTTTTCAAATTTGGTCAACGTATACCGATTTCGGCTAAAGAGAAATTGGCACACACTTGCCGATTTTTATGTGAGATCAGGCTGGCACATCTGAGGATAAAGGTGGAGTGACTGCTAAAAATATGAGTTGCCTCTTTTTTTTGTGACACTCTGGACTTGCTGCTGTATTTGTGGAACTCAAAAGTGTGACAGATCTGCCATGTACATAGCAAACAAACAAACATACATGATATAATCAGGGATGAAAGATGACATTGGAATTATGCTGGAAGAACAGATAACTGCATTTAACAACCATCACTCTGTATACTGCTTTTAATCCACTATATCATTCATATGATAAAAATAGAACAAGCATGTGACTTTACGGGCAATCTGAGTAATTTAAACCATTTGAAAATCTTATACATAAACCTCCAAAATAATCTATAAGAAACTTTTAACAAGTACCACACTTAAATTATTTTAAGATTTACGCATTTTAATTTAATAACAAAATTCCATCAAATTAAATGAATCTTTAATAAAATCAAATAAAAAAAAAACTAAACATTTTAATTTCTGTTAATTAAATTTTGTTAAACATTACACAATTCAATTTGATGGATTTTTTTGAGTGCAACAGCCTCGAGATCTAATGTTTGTCATGGTAGGCCTTTGCAATAACAGGAAACACTTAAAATTATCTCAAAAGAGCCTGTATGACTAAATAACCACTGGAGAACAGGGACACATGGCACAAACATTACCTCCACCCATCGTTCAGTGTAAGCATTTAACTTTTATGTGATAAAGATTCTCTTCATCCATGCAATATTTAGGGCCTGAGGCAAGACAAGTGGTTCGGATCAAACAGAATTTGTGTTATCAGTTCATAAACATATGCAGTTAACTAAGTATGACAGAACATGGCAATTTCATTATTTAGAGATTGAGAATTAATAGACATAAGACAATCCTTCCAATTGTTGGGCCTTTTATTAAGTACACTGTATAATCTCCTTGTCATTTAAGTGATATACCTCCCACCACTAAAATAAACATTAAATAATGTTCCTTCCTCACCAGTTGCCAAAACAATGTAGGTGTGTTTCCAAGTTGTGACCTTTGTATTTGATATGTCATGGTAAATGTTTTCAGTATAACGCTAAATCAAGCATGAGGCCTTACTTTGGTTTTCATGCACAAGAAGTGTGACAAATGTGCTAGATAGAAAACTGGCCTGGTGATGAATGCGTTCATATTGCTTGTTCCTGCACATAAGCCAATTAGATCAAATACTCGTGTACCATGTTAGCCCATGTGAACCAGCCATTAGAACACTTGGCTTTCAAACTAATAGCTTCTCAAATTCAAAAGCCAATGCAGAGCACCATGAGAAAAGGCTGGACTATGACCTCTTATCACACACGTCTCTGTTCAAGCCTGGCACCAGCCACATTCGCTGTTTAAACGATTACACTCACACTAAGCTCTACTGCTAACATTTGGACCACTTCTCTATATTGGATTCCTGAGATGATAAGTTTGAGTAGTGAGGTGAATACTCAGAAAAGAACATTCTTGGAAGGAATGTTAAAAAGAGAACATTTTAAACTAAGATACACTATCACATTACTATTACATGACAGATAATTGCACAACTAAATATAAAATGCTTAATTGAAACAATCTTTAAATGATTAAAGTAATCAGATAAAAAAAAAAAAACTATCTACTATTTTTTTTTTTTTTTTAAAAAGCATATTTTTAAAAAATATTATTCAATCTAAAGCAATAGCTATTTTTTTAAATGAAAGGTCATTCTAATATGTGTGTGTATATATATATATGGGTTCAATATACTGTTAATATACTTTCAGAACTCAAAACGTCCTTCCCCAGTCCAAAGACAACATGAATATTAGGCTTGGGATCAATGCCTTTTTCATGCACTGATAATCTGAAGATTTTCCTGATGATTATCAATATATATCGGCATTTGTTTCCGATATAAATAGGGCTGCTCGTTGCACAATAGTCTTTGTCTCTTCAGACATATTTCTCAACACAATTTTGGTAGTGTGAGCGGCAGGGTAAATTACGCATTCTAAAATTCAAAACAATTATTTATTTTCTACAAAGGTACAAAAAAACCGCCAACGCTCAGCGTCAACATTCTGAAGTTCCACGGAGCGCAACTCGCATAGTTTTCCATTAAATTCAACCCAAATCCTTAACAGAGGAGAAAGATTATTTACTCTTAGCCATCACTGGATGATCTATAGTAAGCATGTAACTTTCATAGAGCCTATTTTCACTTACAAGTTTGTTGTTTTGTGGTTTGACAGCTTGAATGAAAGACCTGTTCAAGGCTACATACAGAGAAATTGTTTAATAAACATCGCCATTTCTAATCATTTAGTTTGCGCAGTTTCACCAGTTTCATAAACTAACCTGTAAAATCAACATCACTGTTCATTCTTGAAGTTCAAAAACCTTCGTTACTTTGGACTGCTATCCCCTGCGCCACATCAGTTCGTCCTGTGTATGTGTGTTTGTGTGTGTGTGTGTGTGAGAGAGAGAGAGATACATGTTATATCACCCTCTTGTGGTCTCCCATTACACCAGACTGTTAAACAGGCCAACTGTGTGGCCAACTAAGTGTATTGGAAAAAATGCGAATTGGGCTTCTAATTTAAAAGTCAGCTAATTTTAAAATATCGATGCCTCAAAAATATAGCGATAAAATAACGTGCCGATAAATAATCGACATATCGATATTTTATGACATCCCTTATGAATATATTAAAGGGATATTTCACTCAAAAATGTCAATTCTGTCATCATTTATGCCACCCTCATGTTGTTATAAAGACATATGACTACTTATTCAGTGGAAAATAAAAAAGATGTTAGACAGAATGTTTGCGACTGATTGCCTCAGTCACCAATCAGTTTCATTGTATGGAAAATGTTGCTATGAATGTGAATGGTGACTGAGGCTAATATTCTGCCAAATATTTAGGACATAAGCACTGAAAGTGCAGAGACCCTATTGTTCTTCTAAGGATTATTATTATTATTATTATTATTATTATTAAGGCCCAAGCACTGAAAGTGCAGAGACCCTATTTTCTTCTAAGGATTATTATTTAGGACCCCAAGCACTGAAAGTGCGGAGACCCTATTGTTCTTCTAAGGATTGTTATTATTATAAGGGCACAAGCACTGAAAGTGTGGAGACCATATTGATATTCTAAGGATTTATCTTTCTTCTTCTTCTTCTTTTCAAGGTTTTCTGTACTTTTGGGGCACTTAACATGCGAGAAAACTCTTGAAAGTTTGCATACACATCAGAGTTGTCAGCCATTAGTGTTGGGAAAAGTTGCTGGCTTGCAGCAGGGGCTCTGTAGCACCACCAAGAAGATGGGCATGTTCGGGGGGCTGTGTAGAACATCCCTTTCGAGCTACCATCACCAATATTTGTACACATATAGATCTCATCAAGCCGGACAACTTCCGTGCTGACAGTCATAAGCTCCACCCAACAGGAAGTCGGCCATTTTGGATTGTTTGAAAAATGCATAATTTGGAATTTAAAATACTCCTCCTAGGGATTTCATGTTATGGGAAACAAATGTCGGTGACATCCTGCCAAGACATTCACGATGCTAAATTGCAAACAGATTTTTGCCATGGTGATGCGATAATGTCAAAAAATACGAAAAAGGAAGTGTCTCATATTGTCTGCGTGCATCGTGTGATTTACATCAAAGTTGAGCCAAATGTTTGGCCTTGTGGGCTGATCACATTGATGTGGATATTGTGGGTCATGGTCGTAGCGCCACCAAATGGCGGAAGGAAGTGTGGCACATTTAACAGACTTTAAAATATCCCTCTTATGTTTACTTGAATTGCTTCAGTTTTTTTAGAATAATGTCAAGACAATGCAGATTTTAAATTCTGAAGGGATTCTTGATATCTTACAGTGTTGCCATGGCAACGCATTAAATGTCATTATTCCTTTTTATGTATATTCACGTTTTTTAGGTACTTGGCATGCTTGAATTTTCATGATATTTTGTACACACATCAGAGTTGTCGGCCATTAGGCCTGGGCAATAGTTAACACATGGGCGTGGCTGGGGAGCTCTTTAGCACCATCTTTTGACAAAAGTGGTGGGGTCAGTTTCTTCTACGGTCACCAAACTTGCTACATATATTGCTCTCATCAAGCCAGACAACTTTCAAAATTACAGTCATTAGCTCCACCCAACAGGAAGTCAGCTATTTTGGATTGAATGTGCATTTTTTGAAAATTGAAATTGAAAACGTTTGAATACTCCTCCTAGGGGATTCATATGACTGGCACCAAACTTAGGCAATATTATGCCAAGACATTGAAGATAAATTGTAAATGAATTTTTGATATTTTGAATGGTGTTGCCATGGCGAGGCAATAAATTAAGGGCAAAAATGTGAAACAGGAAGTTTTTTTTATCTTCAGTGTGCTGTGGTGGGGTGAGCAAGAGACAGATACAGTGGGTGTGGCGTCAAGCCTTGGAGAGGCATTTATTGGAAATAATAATAAAATTAACATGTCCATAAAGGGGAAAATAAAGTGTCCAGGGGGAATAGTGTTCATAATAAAGGGGGAATCTGGCATCCTCGCGGTGAGACTGGGCTCCGTGAAGGGCAGGGTAGTGTCAATGGAATTGCCCAGGCATGAGCTGGGTCCGTTGGCTGTACACGGTCCCCTCCAGAGTCCACGGCACGAGGGGCGACGGCGTCCTTGGTGATAGGGGAAGGCGGCCCGGCCCGGCCTCTAGCCCGTTGTCCGCGATGTGTGCTGTTCTCCCCCGGCGACTCATTTAATCCCTCTGGGGGTCCAAGGAGCGGGTCCGGCAGCGAATCCACACATCCGAACCCTCCCAGCTCTGGTCGTGCGAGGATGCCAGTGTGCACACATGGAGATTTGAAGCCTGCTCCCTGAGAAGAGGCGCGCTCTGCGTTTTAAAGACAGCGGTGATGAAGCATTATTCACATGAGGTGTGCTTCATTCACCGCTGTCAGAACATGGCTTATTAATTATGCACCTCTTCTCGCTCTGACTCCCGTCATGTGCCTGGCTGTAGGGCGGCCCTAAGAGGCAGGGTGACGATGACGAGCCGGAGGGGCAGATCATTCTGCTACAGTGCATTGTATAATTTTGATGAAAATTCAGCTGTATGTTTGGTACTGAAGGCTGATCACATTGATGCAGCTATTATGGGTCACGGTCATAGCGCCACCAACTGGCAGCAGGAAGTATGACACTTTTAACAGACTTTGAAATAGCCCTCTTATGTTTACATGAATTTCTTCAAAATTCTTTAGAATAATGTCAAGACACTGCTGATAAAAAAAATTGTCAAGGGATATTTGATATCTTAAATAGTGTTGCCATGGCAACACATTAATTGTTATTATTCCTTTATTCCTATATTTGGGTGTTTTTGAGGCACTTGGCATGCTTAAAATTTCATGAAATTTTACACACACACACAGAGTCGTTGGCCATTAGGGCTGTGCAAAAGTTCACTCATGGGCGTTTAGAGTGGGTTTTGTAGTGCCCCCAACCTGTTAACTGTCACTCCCCTTTAAAAAAAAGAAAAAAAAAAAAGAAAAAAAAAAAAGAAAATGACCTTTCTAAACTTAAACAGTTGTAACTCATGAATGCTAGGCAGTACAGAACTAAGCCTGGTCTTTTTAAAGAAGACACTTGGCAGTTTATTGTGCAAGTGAAGGCAGTTTTAAAGTGAAATAAAAAAGTTATAGAAGTTTAAGTTTATTGTAGTGAAAATGAACTGCACAAACATTTTAATTTCATATAAATAAAATATACAAATACATTAACTGAAATGTAAACATACTAGAAAATCAAAGCCATATGTCTTACCCAGTTCTGTTTCAAATTTTAAGTCGATATATCAAAAAGTGACCTTTTGATGGCAATTTGTTCAGACGCAGTACAAAAAATGTCCAGTAGAGGACAGCCAAGCTCCATTGGTGAATGATCCCCAAAAGACCAAATCTGCACAATTATCTGAGTAAACTCGGCAGGAATTGGCATAAAAACACAAAGGAACCAAAGCCACTTGTCTGACCATGTCCTGATATGAATTTGAGAATAGAAAAAATGAAAAGATCAGTTATATGAAAGCTTTATCTAAGGACAAGACTATAGGTGTTTTATTTATTTTTTTGGTTTGTTTTTTTTATTTTTTTTTTTTTATAAAAAGCCATAAAGGTGGGACAGTAATATATATAGTTAGGGTGGGTGATATATATATACCATTAGACATGATAAACAGGTAGAAATTTGCCAACCGGTATACATTTTGGATTATCGTCTCTATAGTGGTAACACAAAATTGCCACATGAGAAATGTGTACAGCACATAACACGTACGCACTCTGATGGATAAATGGAGTGAGGCGGTGTGATTACAATAATGCCAAATGCATGTGTCCACCTTGCACTGTTTTCTGAAAGCCACCAGGTGGAAATGGACCCATGGTGCTTGGGCCCGTCATCGCTGCTTGCAGCTTTATTTCATTTTGAGTTCCATGGAAAAAGAAAGGGATATGGTTTTGGAACAACACGAGGGTGAGTAAATGATGACAGATAATGACAGAATTTAAACATGACTGGTCACATTTACTCAACAATGTCTATTTGTGGTTTAGCTACCTAGCCTGTCCAGTTATGGTGAAAATAAAAACTACAATTCAAGTTGTTATTTAAAGGTGCAATATGTAAACATTTTGCCAATGTGTGAACATCTTGTAAAACAACTTAAAAAAATTTGCCCTTCCCGGACTTCCTAGGTTGCCTATTAAAGCCTGTAGACTGATTTTCATGCGAAGGGAGCGGGTAGATTTTGTCGGGAAAATCCAAAGGATGTGAAGTTTATGTGCGTTCCCGAAAGCCTTGCCTCAGTGCTTCTCTTCCGCTATTCAACAGCGACAACAAACGCAACACTAGGTAATGTTATCTTAGAGATGGAATCCAGCAAACGTCCGGCTCCCAGCACAACACCGAGTAAGCCAAAAAAAAAAAAAAAAAAACTTTATCTACTGAATCCCATCTGGCTAAGCGGGAACGTGATCGTGGTCGAGCAAAAACTAGAGTGAACAACGGCAGGGCATTGGATTCCTGGACGGACCTTCGTTCAGTTTTGACGATCAAAACCGACCCTGAATTGGCGTTTTTCTTATTGGACTGGTAAGCTTACATAACTGCAAAGCATATGAAATATAGTGCCATAAGGATTGAGCTGTGTAGTTTTAGCTAACTTGATTTTTGCTGCACAGTAACTGTCATAATCAATGTTAATCTGTAATTATTCAGCAAGTTAAACTACAATAACACATGAAATGAATGCTAGACAACGTTCAAGATAATGCAAAAAGACCCATTCATTAGTGTAATGTAACTTGGTTATACAGAAAATATATACATTCTATTATTATAAAACAATAGCGCATCGATATATCAAAATGACAGTTGTAATGGAATCACATCAATACTGAATTGTGTCAACATATTTATGATGTACAGTCTATTTTACAAACAGCTACTTTCATTATCCACCAAATTTAGCTAACAGCTATTGATAAAGCTAGCTAGCTAGCTAGCTAACACTGACATTGACTGCATTTATATGATAGCCTATGTATCATGCAAAGAAAACTACAGTCTCGCATAGTCAGACCGATATCCACACTTTTTTTAGCCCTGTTCCAGCACTGGAGAGTCACAAAGTCTATAGTAAAACAATCATAACTGTGTAAGTTGAATTATGCTACCTCATCTTTCAGCATGATGCCAGTGAATCATGGTTACGTCATTGTTTTGGATGCTCCCTAAATCACGTACCTATGGAGTGTGCGCACGAGCACGAGCAACAGGTAGCTGGCTGCAGTTCACTTAACAGCCACAGGTGTCATTAATAACAAGGGTTTCTGACTCTTACATACTGCACCTTTAACTAATGATAGAAGTAAGATCTGGGCGGCATTCGCCAAACATCATGCTGTTCTGGGCTATAGGGTACCACCTGCAGCTCTGCATAGCCTCCAAAACATTAGGAAAGAGTGGCTGAAGTTTATTTTTACCTATAACCCCTGATCATTTCAGCCTGACCTTTACATTCTTTGTGGCCTCAGTTGAAAAAAAAAAAATTGTGTGTGTATATATATATATATATATATATATGATACACTTACACTCCTTTAAAATTTGTCCATCCGACCAGCCTATACCAGCGTTGCCAGTTCAGCAGGGTGAAAGTACACTAAAGACATAATCTTAATCTCTTTAATAGATTTTCAAACCCGAGTGAACAGGGCAGAGCTTGAGGGGTTGAAACAGCTCTGGATATCCATTTATTGCTTTACATTTAGAACGGTCTGAATGCATATCTTAGATCTTTGGAGCGCTGCATTGTACAAAAGAAATCTTGATAGAACGGCTGAAGAGGTCTAAGAAATCCCTCCATTTAGGTTCATGCCGACGGTCCATGCAGACAAACAACAGCTGTTAAAGCCACTCTGCTATTTCCAAGTTTTGGACCTTTGACATGTTTTCACACATAATATTGAGATGGCCTTTTTACTTTCATAGCAACTTATTCCATACAATGAAAGTGAATGGTGACTAAGGCTGTCAGTCCCTAACATTCTTCCTAACATCCCCTTTTTTGTTTTTCCACAAAAGAAAAGCATAACGTTTTGTTACAACATAAGGGTGAGTAAATTATGACAGAATTTTCATTTTTCGGTCAACTATCTCTTTAAAATCTGCTTTTTGAATCGTCCCTCAACCCCCACTCACGCATACTCTACTCATGTAACCAACCTCTTTCACACAGAACCTATAATGTTTTTTGTGTGAAATTCATACATAGTGTACAAATGCCTCATGTTTAACTGTTCAGAATTGTACATACCCTTTTTGAGAACTGCATCTACTATACCACAAACCACTAGACCAGGGGTCCATCCGTGGATTAACCTCTTACTAAATCACAGAGATGTTGTCTAGGTCCAAAATAGGTAGACTTGAGAAATATGAGGGGTAAGTATCTTTAGCCCTGGGAAATAATTGTGTATTTATGATTTCCAGTACCTTGTACTAATGCCAACCATATGAACCTTGTCCGAAAACAAAGTATCTTTTCTATCAAATAACTTATTAAACAATTCCAGAATGTAGAGTAGTTTACATTAGTTTGAACAGATATAGGGATTAATAGACAAAGAAATGAATTACTTTTTTGAGGCAAGGTTCTGCGAACAAGAAATACAAAAACAGATCTTCAGTGCTTACATTTCATCTAACTTTGAACTTTCGGGGGGCCTGGGTAGCTCATCGAGTATTGACGCTGACTACCACCCCTGGAGACGTGAGTTCGAATCCAGGGCTTGCTAAGTGACTCCAGCCAGGTCTCCTAAGCAACCAAATTGGCCCGGTTGCTAGGGAGGATAGAGTCACATGGGGTAACCTCCTCATTGTCACTATAATGTGTGGTTCTCCCTCTCGGTGGGGCGTGTGGTGAGTTGTGCGTGGATGCTGTAGAGAATAGCGTGGGCCTCCACACGCACAATGTCTCCACGGTAACGCGCTCAACAAGCCACGTGATAAAATCAGACACAGAGGCAACTGAGATTCGTCCTCTGCCACCCGGTTTGAGGCAAGTCACTACGCCACCACGAGGACTTAAGAGCGCATTGGGAATTGGGCATTCAAATTGGGGAGAAAAAATGAAAAAAAAAAAAAACTTTGAACTTTCATTATCAAATTCCACCAAATTCATTCTTGCGAAAAGAAAGTAGCAATCATTTTAATGTAATTTTTATGCTCGTTGCCAAATCTCTCTGAAGACCTATACAGATATTTTGCCTCTGAAAAGAGATGAAACGCAAGGATGGACATAAGGGTTGTTTTATCGAATTCATGGTGAGTTAAGAGTGGCTGGATTGGTAATGATTAAATTTCAGTGAAATTTGAATGTAAAGGTATATGAAGTCTAAAAACAGACTTCTGTTTTTGTTTCATTTTTCCCACTAGCTGACACTAGGACTAGGCAATACAGTATATAAAATATTCACAATTCATTTGTGATGATTCTGCTGGCGATATAAAATTAAGCAATATTGTGAATATCGAAATGATTTTAATGTGCTTTTTATTTGGCCATTAAGTTTTCTACAGAGCATGTCATCAGATTAATTTAACAATCCTTCCATAGGGCTGCCAAATTATTTAAAATACAATCAAAAACGTGTTTTGGCAAAAGGCTGCAATTTATTTAAATAAATATATACATAACTATTATTACTATTATCATCACTATTGTCTTGTAGATTGTAGTTAATTGCGATTTATTGCAGATTTTGAAATTTGACTCTAAATACAACTCTTTCCTTGTCAAAATGCATTAATTTCCATCTTAGGAAAGAAAACAAAACAAAATATAACAATATAATGCTTTATTAACATTTTCCAAACAAAGCCTTCCACAGGAAAAAGATAGAAATGCACTAAAATAGCACCAATTCAAGTAACATTAAACGTTTCCCAAAGTCTAATTGAGAGTTTGACTAATTGAAAGGACTAGTCCCTACATAGGTTGCATATTCATTGCAATGGGCATTAAATCTCTCAAACTCTCATCCTCTCCAATATTAATTTGCCAGTAGACTGTGGCTATCCACTTTGTTACAGCAATTGTTAGCCACGTTGATGATTTGCGTCAGGGTGTCAGCACCGCTTTGAACAACACATGAAAAGAGCTTGCAGACAAAAACGTTTCATTCTGCATTTTGGTGATAGTTGAGACTTGAAGGCATGCTTCTGTGGTAATTAAAATGGACCATACTTATGCTGAAAAATACTTGAAGTCCCATGTAGGCTTGTTTTGCACAACAAATAGCATCAAAAGCTCCTTTCTCCATCATTTGATCACTGACACGGCTTCTGTGTGTGTTTGTGGTGTGTGCATCAGTGTAATGACTCCAGGCGAACACATTGCAAAGGTTCTGCCCTTTCAACAAGTGTTAATGCTGGTTTGTGCTGTATTAACGGTAAATGTGTTAATCGCGATTAAGAAAAATTAATGCATTAAACCTTTTAAATTAATAGCATGTGTTGACGTGTTGATTTTGACAGCTCTAATCTATATCTATCTATCTTATATATATATATATATGAGAGAGAGAGAGAGAGAGAGAGAGAGAGAGAGAGAGAGATTATGCAAAATATGATTTAATTTGGAGACAGAAGACATCGATGGTTCCTTTGAAAAAAAATTAAGCCATTTCAGAGCAAATATATAAATATTGAGAAATATCAAATACAGTCAATAGGCTGAAAAATATTGACATACCATTTTTTGTCATGCCGCCCAGCTCTAGCTGACACCCACTTTCTAACCACTTGTCTTATGATAACATACAAAAAAAAAAGAGGAAAAAATATAGCTGAAATGCTAGACATTGTGTTGTTGTGAGCAATCAGCATATACACACAAACACTTATCTGAGATCAGTTTCCTGGAGCATTCCTTAATCCCCACAGATATTAGTCTGAATGCACCAGTTTAGGGAGGCAGATATGTTGGATATTGAGGCTAATTTCTCAACTTGGAAAAACTGTCATTACATCACCAATAGAAAACGGTTACTGCTAAGTGACTCATTTAAACCAGTGATGCATAAACCAATTTGAAATCTTGCAGCGTGCATCTAAATTCACTAAGGAAATAATGATGGGCCATTTTTTATTATCAGGACTCCGCTTTATCAAGTCACAGCCACATGCAGTGAGAATAAGTAAAATGAAATTAATGTGGGATGGCTGTATTTAGCAAGAGGATGTAGACCAGAGTGGATGTAAAGTTGAGTCCTGAGGTTATGGGGAGGGGTGTGTTGGGGCTAGCTTTTGTTAATCTCTAGAGCTGGCCAGCTTGGTCTAGGCTAATACAGAAACCCTCTTCTTAGTGCGGATACCTGCTGTGCCCATTCTCATCCGCTTTACTACACTGCTGCCAGATTCACTCTGACTGGTCATCATGGGCTTTTTCTGGGGTTATCTGCTTGGCTCCAATTGGTCCTTGATAGAACAGACAATAGCTATACATTTGATTGGTTCTTCATCTGAACCGAGTACACAGATGGTCTGGAAAATTGTACGGGGTCAATTGTTTGTCAAATGCGAGACAATTATCAGCCAGTCAAAATAAACCTCACGACCGGTTTGCATTATTGGGGTCATTTTGACTGATTTTATTTTTAGTGTCATTTTGATGTTGGCTGGCACAACTGAAGATATGCAAATTAATGCACACCTGGCACTGTCAATAGAAGGTGCTATTTATAAGGCAGCCTACTTTTGGAAAGGGCACTGGACCGTCACTTGTGGTCATGGTAGACCATGATCAACTCCCTTTAAGGTTTGAATTAAGCAGCGACAGACTGCACGTATGAAAGGTGTCAGTCTACGACAAGGGATAGAAGGGAATTAGCGTCTGGGCAGTCTGCTATGGCTAAGCAAATACAGTTAGACTCGAAGAGGGGGAAGGGATGCTACATTTGTGTTCTTAGCACTCACAATAGCCTGTGAAACAGCATAGACTCTGATTTAACCCACAAAATAAATATCATACAGGAGACAATAGTTTCTGCCATTTGCGTTCATACAGTGTAATGAAGGTTTGTGTGTTTTACCCTCACATGGCAGAGACCCTGTTTTTAAATCACCTGGCAGCCATATCTTACTGATGAGGTAATTCCGCAAGGTTTTTAAAGCATTGAGAACACAGCTAGCCTTATCACTAGCAGACAACCCTGCCTCCCTCCTCAACCACTTTAACCTCGCCGTTGGACATCTGATTCTTCCCAGAATGGATACACTGACCTAAGGTAAAACTAAAATACCATCAACATCATTGTGATGACATTAATCGAAGTTCTTCTGTAGACTTAAGTTTAATGCAAGGAGTAAAATCACTCCTTATCTCCTCCGACAGCTTGAGATAGATGTCAGTGGGGGTTTCATCATGTTGAAGGTTGTAGTTAATGTGGGAAAGGTCTGGAGTACTAGAGACACTGTGGACATCACTACATTCCAGATGAGATAAATCCAGGCTGCTGGAAGCCTTGAAATGACTTTCTTCAACCAAAAGGCTTGGTGGAAAAAGTTTCAAAACATATTTAGCCTTACATTAACACAACAACCTATTAGTGTTAGAGACAAGGCCAGAGGTGAAAGTAAATTATGTGTTCTCTGTAAACTTAACCCTCCATTGTCTTAAGAACTGCACCCTCCTTTTGTCCTTCAGGCAATTTTTGACCCATATTAAAAACCATTTAAAAAGCATAAATTCTTGATTGGTATACAATGGCACTTAATGAAAATCTGCTATTATTGTGCTCCCAAAGTGTATAATGATTTGGAAAAAAGGATATTTGTCAATAAACCATGTTCCTTTATCGAAGTAAAGCCCATAAATGGCTTACTAATAACCCGGACAACACAGGTAGATTTTTGCCCATTACGATGATTTTGCATGCCATGTAAACACCTTACTCAGTGTTCTTACATGCCTCTTCATGGTATGATGTCAAAAGTAGAGAATAATGCAATTATTTCAAATGTCATGTAAATGTGAATTTCTTGCCTTGTCAGATTTTTTAAATAAGCTGATTTTATAGAGTAATCAGCATATTGGTGTGCATGTAAACAGGCTCATTGTCCCATATCATCTAAAATCATGTTAGTAAACATATTTACTACTATATTAGCTGTTCAAAACTGTAAAAATCACGCTCTCTGTGTGTTTGTGTGTGAACGTGCATGTGTGCAGAAACCCCATTTGAGAGGAAAGTATGCAATTTGTGGGAAAGATGCAGTACCCTGTGGAGCAGGTGGGGACGCTAGAGAACAATATAGGGCTAAAGGCAAATATTTTTATGTCAGATTTGGTTCATAAAAAATATTTAAAGCTGTAAAACATCCAGAAAGTCCAAAGGTGAAAGGTCACAAGTGGTTGTTCCCATACAGGACAAAATTGACCCATTACGACAATGGAAGGAGCTATTTGTTTTACACTGTTATTTCTATTAAACAATTATTTACAAAAATTAATTTTATTATTTATTTAGTTAGTTTTGATAGTCTTGACAAAGTCACAATGTTTGGTTCCAGTACCAAAAACTATGCAGTATTTATAACGTATTCTTTACCTGTCCCAAGTCAACAATTACCCCGAGGCAATAGGTGGGTTAAACTGATGTCATGTCAAAACTAATGAGAACGGCAGACATGAAAGTTCATCTGAGAGTAACTGAACTTCTTGCTAAATAAGGGTCATTAAGGCTGTTTTCATTTCCCTTTCCATTATCAACTTCCTCCAAAAAACAAATACAAATCAGGACAAGATGCATTTTCATCTTTGAAAACAGATTAAAGCCCATGCATCATCGTTAAAGGGATAGTTCACCCAAAAATAAAAAAAAATCTGTTATCATTTCTTTACCCTTCACCCTTCTTTAACCTTTATCATTTATTTAACATTTTGTCCTAACAAAAAAATCATGATTGTCAATTAATTCCTTTGACACTGTTTTTGCTATTATTAATTTAGATTAATAAAATGGATATTAATTTACTTACAGTATTTTATATGGGGCAACTGCATGCCATATTCTTTATGAACGCTACACACCAAAAACAAGCTGAGAACTGTGTTCCTGAATAGCTATATTATTTTAAATGCATGAAAAACAAGTTTTATTCAAATGTTGAATAAATTAACATATTTACTGATTTGCCTTTAGCCATTAGCTATTATAAACACCTTTGATTTGCCAATGCATTCATGCACACAACGGATCAAAATATTTTGTAAATACCAGAAAATTGAGGCAATGGGCGTACACCTAAATGGAATGCTGTAACTGACACTTTTCAAAGTTAGTTAATTGAAGGAGCTTGTAATCTTGATTATTATTATTTTTGTATTAATTGTGGAGCCCTAATGACTTTTAATTTTTGGGTGAACTAATGCTTTAATGGATAGCATAAAATATGGCAAACTATACAAAATATGTTCTCTATCACCTGTTTTAAGCAAATAAAGCCAACAATGTGTGATTCAATGTAATAAAACATACATTTCATGATTCGCTATTTTCACTGCATCGCATTCGCATTCTAAATTAAGGAACCAGTCAAATGAGATTAAATAAGAAAATGAGGAACCCTTTTATCTATATCACATAATAATGTTAATTACTTAAAAAGCCTGACAACAAACTTATAAGAGGCAAGGTAGAAAATTAAAGAAGTCAGGCTGTAATGTCAGAAGCCTGTTAAACAGAGAAAGCTTATGTCTACCTGATTACATTTACATTTATGCATTTGGCAGATGCTTTTATCCAAAGCGACTTACAGTGCACTTATTACAGGGACAATTCCCTGGAGCAACCTGGAGTTAAGTGCCTTGCTCAAGGACACAATGGTGATGGCTGTGGGGATTGAACCAGCAACCTTCTGATTACCAGTTATGTGCTTTAGCCAACTACGCCACCACCAATCCACCACTCATTACATAGAGGGAGAGCATTAAAAAAAAATGAACCCCGAGCAGGAGTGCAGGTTTTCCAAATATTTTCAAAATGACTTAAGCAGACCCTGCATTGAAATCTGCTCAGTGTGAGTCCATGAGCAGATTAAAGAGCCCTCATCATGTCAACATAACTAGTGATGAACCGAAATGAAACATTTTGGCTGAAACTGAAAATTCTGGAGACACCGGGCTGAAAACCGAAACTGATTTATATAGAGTGTATGTATATATATATATATATATATATATATATATATATATATATATATATAATATTTTTATTAGATTTTGGAAGAATTATCTAATATACTGTATACAGGCCTATTTAAATAATCTGACTTTTGCCTAACATAAGCAAATATTTATCCTACAAGGTGCTAATAAAGTACTTATGAATAAACAACAAAGGACAAAGCATACCTTCCTATTCTAAGTTTTTCTTGTATCTGTCCATCATCCATATTTTCAATATTGTTGTAATTGGGGGACAGTTTCTCTGTGACAGTGTCACACATTGGTCCAGATTCAGATGAAAAGCGCGAATTTGCTCGTTTGCGCGATACTGCGAGCAGCGGATACAAAGCAGGTTGAATTGGACTCGTGTTTGACACCGCTGATTTAGAGTGCTTCTCGGCTCGAACAGTAAGTGGGGATATTTTAACATGATATGTGATGGTAGCTCAAGCTAAACACTCTCACAGCCTCTAAATACGTACGGAAAAATTGTTGAATGTTGCGCTCATTCGTGTGGATACACACACTTGTACAGATGCACATCTCAATTATGAGCACAATCTTGTTAACATCAATATATATTTAAACATTAGCTGATCTTTATATCTTTTCGCATAAAACGCTGCATTTTCTTCATGTCAGTGTCTGTTACTTGATTTTAAAGTAACTGTTTTTGTTCAGATTTTCCTCTTGCGGCCAAATACCGAAAATAGCATTTTCAGCTAAAATTTCGGTGCATAACAAACATAACAAAATTTGAAGTCTGCAATTGATTTGTGTGCACAAAAGATCTATTCTTGCTTCCCTACACTGGATGATAGAAGTCAAATAGTTCAGCTATCCCACTGAGATTCAATAAACCTGGTCTGCCAAGCACTTGTTGATGTCTTGTAACTTTAAAACTGCAACATACACATAAGGAGCGGAATTTCATGCCATCCTGAAGAGGCCAAGATGCTAGAAAAAGGCCTTTATGATTCTCTTGAACATGCCACAAATGCCAAGAAATATAATAATAGAACTCTCTCTTTGTTATGGAATGCTGTGTTATGGGGTAAACCATGAAAGTTTAGATGGGGCAACAAACACATTAAGAGTTGGTAGAATAATATCACTAATACAAGAACTTGGCAATGAGCTGCTCTTAAAAAAATTATTTATCCTGGCAGCTCTCATCTCCTGTTTTGCTCAAGAATGAAAGTCTGGCCTTACATGAAAATTCCTGTACAGTTCTGGACTGACACACAAAACCCAAAATAGAACCAAGAGGATATTTTGTTTCTCTTGTTCATCATTACCTCTTTTTCCAGAGAAAACCCTGTATGGCAAGGTAGTGAAACATGACTTTTGATTGGTGAGGATGTGGGATACAACTACTACAAGCAGAAGTGATTGTAAAACACAACTGAATGCAAAATAAGGCATTGAACAAAGACTGAAAAGGGGAGTTTAGGGTTTCTTGTAAAAAAAAATTTAAAAAAATCCTAAATAATTTTTTTTTTAAACTGCATAGTGCATAACAACCAAATAAAGTAAATTACATAACTAAGAAAAACAATCCTATAGTAAAGTTTTCATCTTAAGACAAAAAAAGGCATTCCCCAGGCATTAGGCAAACAGAGTGGATTTCTTCATAAAATTATGGTAAATTATTGTTTCTAGGCAACCGCATTGTTGTGCAAGCAACACCAACCATTTACTAAACACACAAAAAAAGTGTGATGCTGTCTCCATCCATACAAGGGGGGGAAAAAATCAATATTATGAGCTGTAAGTGTGGCTATGGTGAGCTTGCTCTTAACAACATTCCATGTGAATGTTCAAAATGCCACTCTAACCATAGGCTGGCATAAAATGTAAAATAAAATTCTGTTTAGTACTGTGGTTTGATGATCACACAGAATTTCATGATAATCTTTATACGCTGACTCAGCCCAAATGGCAATGATTTGGCAAGTCAAAACATGCAATTAAAAGCAATAACATTTCATTCTAGTGCATTCCTATATGGCAGTCTGGGACTGATGATGTTCTATTATAGGCTTAAACATGACTGCTGAATCACATGTGGTGGAAGTTTCTCTGAGGATTGTTTCTTTCAGAGTGCAGAAATTCTCAGCGTTTAGATTATATTCCCAGTCATGACTCAGTCATAATAATAAAGTTACAGACATGTCTTTTGTGAGTCATTCATTAATCATGTGTTCTTATAAGGCAATAGCTTATGATAGCTGCTACACCTCAGATTCCAAATAAATGTAAATAGAGTCATTTATGAGAATATTGTGTGGTTGGTATTACATCATGTATTTAACAAATCTGAATGCTTTCATATCACATGCCTGCTGTAAGAAGCTTCTCATTTCAGAAAAATTACATTAAAACGGCCTTGCATTGCTGTCTTCTGGAGGAGCTTTTATTCTATGAAAAATCTGAGGAAAATAGTCATAAAAATAAAGAGTCCAGAAAATTAGCCAAGGTGAGAACTTATATGATATAACTAGGGGTGGGTGATATGACCAAAATCTTACATCACGATACGAGTAATTTTATATCACGATAATGATACATATTACAGAGTATAGTCATTTTTTATTGGTTTATAAATTGGTTTATATTTAAATAACCATATTGTATTGGCTATTATTTGGACAGTCCAGTCAGAGAATTAAATACTTCCTCTTATATAATTTTCTCTTTATTTGGAACTTGACAATAATCAAAGTAAAAAAATAAAATAAAAAAAACTCAACTTGGTTTTAAATCATTACCATAATGATACATTTCACATTATGCCACATTTCTGTCTGATATGTTGTTGACCATATTACTATTAAAAACTTTCCTCAAGAAATTCAAGATCTTTCCAAAGCAATGGAACAAAGAAAATAACAGGCTACAAACCTATATAGGCCTATGTACAGAAAATAACCAGAATTATGTAAACAATTATTTTAGAAAATAAATATCAAATAATTATAAACCCTTCTTGCAAAAACACAAATGACCAAAATAATAAAGAGTGCATCTTTTGCCTTCATAATACTCTTTTGCGAGCTTCATTTTGAAGAGGTAAAATAGACAGAACCCATACCAGATGTCGCACCTGTTTTAATAGCAAGCACCTCTTAATTTTTTTACTTGTTTAGGAGTCGTCCCTTTCTGTGGAAATGTTTATTCTCTTCAGGGTTTTCCCTGGATTAAAAGTGATAAGTAGTGTGAGTGATCCTGCTCTGGCTTTCCTGTAAATTTTGAGAAGCTTGCTGGACTCGCCCGCACTTGCGTGCTCCAGAGAAAGCGCATGCGACACTCACATGTAACACAGATGCATGTGTCAGATATGTTAGTCATATCGCACAGCCCTAGACATGACCTAACGATTTTTGTTATTTTAATATATTTAGTAAATGAAAGGACATGTGGCAAATTTTGTTTAGTGTTTATGCTTTGCCCACTTTTGCTCCCTGGTGAATGTTTTTTTTTATTTTTTTTTTATTAGACGCTTATTCCATGACAGCCATTTTTTTTTTAATAGAGAAGCAGCTATATAGAACAAACATTTGCCGTTTTCTGTCATTATTATATCACATTATTATGCATAGTCCATCGCATTACGGCACAAAATAAACACCGAAATGAAATGACCAGATTTTTTCCAATTTGTCAGGCAAACGTTATAATTCCCGGACATGTTGGGACCAAAATTTCTTAGCGGAAACTGTGGCACAGATTATATAAAGTCATTGGAGTCTCTCCAGTTAACATCAGCTCATTTACAGCCGTTCTTTACAGAAATGCCAGTTTTGTTAAAGAGACAGTACCGGCGTGTTCAACAAATCAAAGTAAATACTTGTAAATAGTACAAATTATGCAAATAAACAACAAACATGTAACACAAACTAATATATGAAATGTAATATATTATTTGTTGATTGAATACATGGATTTGTTCATTTTTAAAAAGCCAAATATGATTAAAATAATGAAAAACTAATAAAATATAATGATTAAAATGTATATTTTCGTAATGTACATAGTTAGAATGTCCCCTGTATAATTAACAGCATTACCTTGAAGATAATTTCTTACATATGTAAGCAAAAGGGACATTATAAATTAAATATACCCATATGAACTGATACTGAATCGAAACTGAACCGAATCAGGATATCTGTATCAATACCCAGCCCCTATTCTATACAAGTGTTTAGACCAGTTCCCAACACATTTTGCATCACTGAAAGGTCAAGTTGTACTTACATCACTCTTTCTAAACTTTGCCTTCAGGCTCTTCATATTAGTCCATTAAGATTCCAAAAAGATCCCGGGACGCCTGAATGAAACCAAACTTCAGTCAGTCATGCACACACATTCCAAAGCAAACTCACTATTTATATGGTGGAAACGAAGTTTTAACATTGTTATTAATGGCAAAACTAGGACCAAACTTTTAGAGGCAAAACACAAAGACGGATCAAGTTACAGTGGCCCCAGTGCCAGTAGCAATGCTTCTTAATATTTCTAAATCTGATGTATAGTCACTATTTAAAGTTGTAAAAAAAAAAAAAAAAAAAAAATTGTTGGAGGTGGTATCAAGAGCCCGGACACTCTTTGAGATCTATAAATACACATAAACTGGGGTCATTGATATTCTTGGATCTTCCTGAGGAGACTCTACGGGGAAGTGAAAAGTTTAGAGTGTTCAGAGAGACTCCACTGGTTAAGCCCCCAACAAGATAAGGAAAGCAAAAAGGACTGACCGCGCACTTCACACAGGAACAATGGCAACATTGTATCCAACTATAGTTGACAGGAATGATGATTGTAAACAACGTTGGCATGTAGCCTAAATGTAACATCCAAGCGAAATTCCTCCTTTTGTATTATTATGTAGCGTGGCAGCTATTAAAATGTTACATATTAAAATTCAGCTAAGAATTAGGTTAAAATAGCTTAAAATTGGAAGAAAATCTACACGGGAGAAGAGTGTTCAGATTTCTGCACTTACCCACTTTGCAAAAGTTAAGCCGCACAAACCGACCTCAGGGGTTTGCTGCTAACAGACTTTTCCGAGTGGTGTACTGGTGTTGAGTGCTTCTTATACCACTTAGTATAGCTAATCTCTCAAATATTAGAACTAACCGGCAGAAAAGCGAGCGGAGGGCTAGTGTGGAGAAACCAGCAGCAAAGTTATTCACCGACAAAAATCCATTCAAGTGGCGCTCTCGCTCGCGCTGCCTGACTGTTCCCTGGGCAGATAGAGTGACGTCACCATCTGTGTGTTCTCGTGACTACCCAGTTGGACTGTACTTACACGAGCCATGTTTTATTCCTTTTACAATTTTATTTATTTTTTATACTTTTTTTTACCATGGTAACCAAAGTGTTCGCCAAAATACCCACAGCTATTGTTACTAAATTAAACTGTGGAAACTATTATCCACAACTGTCATAAAAATAAGAAATGAAACAAAATGACAGAAGTATATTGAAAGCTTCTTAGGGGGAGTTCAGACAGAAGACGTTGTTGAAAATCAAGCTAGACGCTACGCAACAAATAGAACACAGTGCAGGCGTATTTTTAACACTAAAAACGCGGCGCTCATGCGCGAGACGCTGAAAAACAGCTAGCGCGGTTCAACGGTCAAAGACGTCCGTGTAGCGCATGTTTACGTAGGGAAACAATGGAAAAACAGCGCGAACGGAAGCAAAAACGTGTTCACTGTGAACGACCCCTTACACTTTTTATAGGAAATACCGTATTTATTTATTTATTTTCTGAAACTATGGTTATGTTTAAAGGTATATTCCGTGTGTAATACAAGTTAATCTCATATATATATATATATATATATATATATATATATATATATATATATATATATATATATATATATATATATATGGATTACAGTGAGAGACTTGCAATGGAAGTGAATGGGGCCAATCTGTAAGCGTTAAAATACTCACTGTTTCTAAAGTATAGCCATAAGACATAAACAATTTGCGTGTTAACATGATTTTAGTGTGATAAAATCGCTTACTAATCTTTTCTGTGTAAAGAGCCAATTTTACAACTTCGTTGTCATGACGATGTAATGCCCGAGGTCTGGTATCTGTATAATCCTGTATATAGGCTATTTATAGAACGGGTGAAGTACTGATAGTGTATACTGTAACCTACTTTCCACTGGGACCATTAGTGTCCTCAGTGTCCTCAGGGTTGGAAGCCAAACGTGGGGATAAATCCGATAGTGACCTACTGTACTATAGGGATGGGCGGATCGATACTAAAGTATCGATACTTCCGAAACTGATGTTGTATCAAAATTATCGATCTTCACACAAAAATTTCGATTCTAACTTTTTTTAATTATTTATTTATTTATTTATTTTAAACTAGGGATATTATTATTTGGTTACCATGACCATGAACAATAATCATAAGCTTCAAAGTGAAATAAAAAGGATTAGGCTATATTAGCAAATACTTGTGCAGGACGGGAACTATTTCTTCTTCCGCTCATTTTAACATGCATGCTGAAAGACACAAGCAGACAAGCGCTTGCGCCGCCACAAGGCTCGTACAGAGGGATCAATGATCAGTAGAGGTAAGGATAGAAAATCAGAGAAACAGCTTCTGGAGTAAATTCACGCTAAAATAACAACATATCTAAAGGTGAAATTTCTTCTTTCTTATAATTGTTTGTAATTGTTGTTAATTAATTTAAAAAAAATACTTAGCCATGGTTTTACTACAGTAATATTGTAGTAACCATGGTTAATTGTGTGGTAACTATGGTTTAACTAAATACCATAGTTAAACTATAGTTACTGCAGTAAAACCATGGTTAATTTTTGTAAGGGTAAGCAAAACAGAAGTCTAATAATCTTCTGTTTAGGCTCACAAATGAAAAATAAATAAATAAATAAATAATAATAATGACTTGAATTATGACTAAAAAGAATATTTTAAATTATCCATTTTATCCCAAGAAATCGCAAAAAAATAAAAATTAAAAAATTAATAAAAATTAATAGAAGTATCGGTACTGGTATCGGTATCGACGATATTGGACTTGAAATTATTGGTATCAGATCGAAAAGAAAATAAGTGGTATCGCCCATCCTATCCGGTGGTGCAGCAGTCCCCTGAAAGGGAGCCACGAGGTGGACACATTTACCATTTACCATACAAGTTTACCGTAAACTCAATCACAGCAAGTCCATTCAGGCCTGATAATGTAGTACAACACATATGGCATCAAATAAAACTGTGTGAGCAACCGCTTAAGAAAGTGGAAGAAAATTGTCTTGCTGAATTTTTGCAGATTCTTTCCCAATAAAAACCACTGGGAGAAAATAAGGCTTATATTAGAATAATTGCTTAAATATCAAGCATATTCATGCTTTATTATGTAATTTTGGCTTTCACTGTACAATAAAATACATTGACAGAAACTAATCGAGTGACAAGCAGCCCACCCTTGTTGTAATTTCATGAATTACACCACATCTGTGGTCATGCAGCATCAGGACAAGGAATTACACCAATCCCATGCTTGTCTCTTAGATTAGTGGTGGGTCTGCGCCTTGGTGGTCCATTACCACAAGCAACAGAGTAGTCAAAATTAAAATAGATTCAAACAACAGAGATTGCTTAACAGCATTGTCACGGGGACAATATTTAAATGTGAAGAACCTTCTAAAAGTAATAACGCCCCAGGCTACAGACTATATTGTTATACATGTTTAACTGCTTTTCTTCTCTGACAAATAAAAGTGCAACTGCACAAGCGCTTTAATAAAATTCTACTTTATTGTAAAATTATAATTGAAACGGTAGCATTTTAACACAGTTTTCAATATATAGAAACAATGTTCTGTACTTTAAGGGATGGATTACAATACTTATACAGCCTCACACAGAATACCAAATGGCCCACACAGCAGAATAATTAGAACATTTACCAAAAACAGTTGTTTCTGGATATTCACTGAAATGAGAAATATGAAAATCTTAGGAGTGTTGATTTTTTCTGTTCATCCCCTCAGCCCTTCTGAGTGACTTAAAGGGATAGTTCACTCAAAAATGAAAATTCTCTCAAAATCATTTACTTACCCTAATGCCATCCCAGATGTATGACTTTCTTTCTTCTCCTGAACACAAATGAAGATTTTTAAAAGAATATCTCAGCTCTGTCGGTCCTTTCAATGCAAGTGAATGGTGACCAGAAATCTGAAGGTCCAAAAAGCAGATAAAAGCAGCATAAAAGTAATTCATATGTCTTCAGTGGTTAAATTCATATCTCCAAAAGCTGTTTGATAAGTGTGGGTGAGAAACAGATCAATATTTAAGTCCATTTTTAATATAAATCTCCACTTTCACATCTGAAAGTCACATGTTGCACCGGTTTGTGAAAGTGGAGATTTATAGTGAATATATTTTGTGTGAACTATCTCTTTAATAATGGGTTGTGTTAAAGGTAGGTTTAATGTTGACACAACACACCTCACTTTAGAATCAGAATCAGCTTTATTGCCAAGTATTCTTACACATACAAGGAATTGTCTTGGTGACAGGAGCTTCCAGTACACAACAATACAAAAACTTTAGTTATTAAAGCTGCAGGTTGATCATTCCACTGAGTAGGCAATGCAGTGGGACAGCAATGTGTCACAAACCAGTAGCAATAAGCTTATTTTTTCATCATAAAAATAATGTGATTGCTCCTTGTTCTGTTGTGTTTCTTCACAACATGCTGTATCTACCATAGATTCATGATTGTTATTGGTGGAGACAACTTGTCCTCATCACGTGGACAGGTCTGGAGAAGGGGGCATTTCCAATAGGCCTATTCAGATTAGTGGTCATTAAATATGTGCCTTTTAATTACTGATTTTTTACATTTGATATTTGGTTCCCCTCAGTGTTGAATATTTGGTTAGATCATATTGAATGACCGCATTTTAATATGCATAACATAATCTGAAATCACTAGACTTTTATGGCACTTAAACTAAAAACATTTTACAAATGACATATAAAATATCAAAAATGCATTACTATGAAGATTTCAAAACAACATTTCAAAGGCAAATGAGGGCACCATTACTTTAAATATATTCAAATTGGGAGGTTCATCTAAAGCTGTGCGTCCCAATTATCAGGTTGTAAATGTCCCATAGGGGCCTTTGATGCACTAACTTAAAAATGTAAACAAATTCTAGATGTCAGGCAAGGATAACAGAATGTAAATAAATGAGTATGCGCTCTACCGCTGATATCCCTTAGAGGGAACCTTGCCCAAAAAGAGTTGAAATACATGCTTGATAATTAAATTTCTCAGTCCAGGAGGGGGTAGTACTGTTCTGTTATAACTTCCCTGGCATTTCACTCAACCTCTCTCTCTTCTCTTCCTGCAGAGAGCAGATTTGTAGATGGCCTTGCATCAGATGCTTTGAAAGACCTTCAGATGCTATCCACTTTGAGACTATAAACTGGCAGAGACCACAGAGTATTCTGATTGTATTGACTGGAGACTTGTATCTCCACTTACACTGATTAAAGTCCCAACAACACTCTCACACATCAACTGCAAAAAGATTTTAAAGATTCTCATGACTAAGCAGTATATATACTGTAGAATGACATAGATACAATGCCCTTTTACATTATCTTTAATGGCATCATCTAAAAATGTCATATAAGTCATTGAATCCAGCCCTACCCGAACAGACGATTCCCTTGCAACTTTCAAGAAATCTCTACTGTGAACACTTAAATAATTCCTGTTCATAACGCTTTCTGTAACATACATATATACTGTACATTCATAAACTATTCTTTCACAATTGCCTCACTGTCTCTCAGTTTCATCTCTGCTCAAGCCTGTTCTTCTCTGAGCAATTTTAGAACTTTGCAGAACTTCTCATGTCTCAATATGATGAACTGCATTTTACTGACTAATATAACAATGTTTGCTGTGTGTTAATTGGGCCTACACATTGAAGTTTAATGTAGACTATCTGTGAATTTAGGAGAGAAGTGGAGAGAAAAACAGTGTAATAATAGTATAAGCTTAAATGATTATATTGCTGGTGATAGACACTTCATGTCTCTGTTGCACCAATTTTCATATGTACTTTCAAATGCAGTGTTATTCTTTCCTCAGCTGCATGATATTTGCTGCTTGTCCTCACTAGGAGGTCTCTACTTGTTTTTTATATTTTGAAATATTCAGAAGAAGTGTCTGACTATGTTTTGAATACAAAGACTATCATGAAAACCCATGGGGATTTATTTAATGTGCTTTAGTGTGGAATGTGTTAAATGTAATGGAAGACAAAGACAACAATTTCCAGTAAATAACTATGACACTTCAAATTTGTGAAAACTGCATGAATAAAATCAAGGATAAAATTATTTTCTGTGGGAAAACAAACCATAAAAAAGAATTTTATTCCATTTCAAAAGTATCTCCAGAGAAAGTAGGTCATCTTCCCATGTTTGTTTAACCATAACAAGAGAGTCTATGCATCAATAAAGCACAAAGGAAAATATTAATTCAAGATATTTTGATATCATAATGCCCAATCCATTTACATGTTTTTTATTTAGCTCAATTTACCACTCAATAACTTGATAAACAACCTAAAATAAAAAAATAAAAAAATGTTTAAAGAATGGTGTAAGAAGATATTCTGATACTGCCTTGTGAATATATTTATGCCCAACAACATACAATTCTTAAAGGGATAGTTCACCCAAAAATGAAAATTCTCTCATCATTTACTCACCTTCATGCCATCCCATATGTGTATTACTTTCTTTCTTCAGCAGAACACAAAGATTTTTAGAAGAATATTTCAGCTCTGTAGGTCCATACAGTGCATGTGAATGGTGGCCAGATTTTTGTAGCTCCAACAATCACATAAGGGAAACACAAAAGCAATCCATACGACTCCAGTGGTTAAAACCATATTAGAATCAGAATCAGAATGAGCTTTATTGCCAAGTATGCTTCCAAATATAAGGAACTTTTCTTGGTGCCAGAAGCTTCCAGTGCACAAACAATACAACAACAAGCAGAGAAAATAAAATTAAAAACAGAATTAAAATAAAGAGCGAATAGAAATATAAGTATATATTGAAATACACAATAAGACAAAAATATACATATAGTATGTACAAATACAAATCTGTTATATACAGTGCAAGGGAATGTAATGCAGAAGAGATAGGATGTGTTAAATAATATAATTGACTAGGCTGTGTCTTGCACGTAATTATAGTATAGTTTTGACTGTTCATGAGATGGATAGCCTTAGGGGAAAAACTGTTCTTGTGCCTGACGGTTCTGGTGCTCAGTGCTCTGTAGCGTCGGCCAGAAGGCAACAGTTCAAAAGGTAGTGGGCTGGGTGAGTGGTGTCCAGAGTGATTTTCCCAGCCTTCTCACTCTGGAAGTGTACAGTTCTTGAAGGGAGGGCAAGGGGCAACCAATAATCCGCTCAGCAGTCCGAACTGTCCTTTGTAGTCTTCTGATGTCCGATTTCATAGCTGCACCAACCCAGACAGTTATTGAAGTGCAGAGGACAGACTCGATGACTGATGAGTAGAACTGGATTAGCAGCGCCTGTGGCAGTTTGAACTTCCTCAACTGGCAAAGGAAGTACAACTTCTGCTGGGCCTTTTTCACAATGGAATCAATGTGTGTCTCCCACTTCAGGTCCTGTAAGATGGTAGTGCCCAGGAACCTGATTGACTCCACTGCTGCGACAGTGCTGTTTAGAATGGTGAGCATGGTCAGTGTTGGGTTGTTCCTTCTAAAGTCAACAATCATCTCCACTGTTTTGAGCGTGTTGAGCTCCAGGTTGTTATGACTGCACCAGTGAGCTGTTCAACCTCCCTTCTGTATGCAGACTCATGGTCATCAGAAGTGATATAATAGGTGTGGGTGAGAAACAGAACAATATTTAAGTCATTTTGAAATCTTCACTTTCACTTTCAGATGTGAAAGTAAAACTAAACAGGCGCCACATGTGACTTTCAGATGTAAAAGTGAAAGAGAAAGTAGATATTTAGGTAAAAAAAAGGACTTACATTTTTATCTGCTTCTCACCCACACCTTACAGATTGCTTCTGAAGATACAAATTTAACTACTGAAATCATATGGATTACTTGATTTTTTGGAGCTACAAAGGTCTGGTCACCATTCACTTGCATTGTATGTACCTACAGAGCTGAGATATTCTTCTTAAAATCTTTGTTTGTGTTCTGCATAAGAAAGAAAGTCATACACATCTGGGGTGGCATAAGGGTAAATGATGAGGTTTTTCATTTTTGGGGCGAACTATCCCTTTAAGAGTTATAGCACAATTTGAACTATAAACAAGTGTGCAGCAGTATTTTTTATTTTTTATTTTTTTTACACAGCACATGTTACCTGACAAACTTGCTGGCAATTGATGTATTGTTATTTCTACATTCCTAAAAGGTTGTGCTGTTGAATTGCTGTTGATCCAGAAGATGTGCTTCTTAGAGAGAAACGTGTACACAGTTGGTTTCTTGGGATCACCACATCCTCTTGACCCTGAGACCACTCCAACAATGTTTTTCTTACATTCCAGTGGTCTACCGGAATATCCCTGAAAAAAGAAAAAGAAAAAAAAAGTCCCTCTTCTTTTAGACAGTTGAAAAGCATTTCAAAGGGTTTGCAACCAGTTATAGATCAAAGACAAAAATATGACATACCAAACAAGTGCCTCTCTTTTCCAGCTTGTTTCCTGCACACAGCATGTCTTTCGTGATCAGAGGACCATGGCTGTAGTAACAGTTGCACAGGTCCCTGTCTATGACTGACACCTCTAACATTTGCAGTTTGTCAGAAGGTTCCATTACTTTTGAATTAGTAGTCCCCCAACCTGTCACAACACATTTAGTTCCAGGTGGGATGTCTTGTTCCTTTTTAGGGATTTATTAGATAGAGTTTCACTTTCACACTTTTGTTTAGCTACAGAAGTAAAGACAATGTTATAGCCTAATGCAGGAAACACAAGAAATGGCGCACCCTTTTCTGAAGTGTTTTTTTTTTTATTTTTATTTATTATTATTTATTTATATATTTTTTAATAAGCATTATCTTAAATTGTTACTCAATAAGCATCTTGCCCTCTCAAAATTATTTGCACAAGTTGACAAATTTTGCCTCTATACAGTATCTAAACTATATCACAAACCCATTCCATATAGAACCTTTTAAGGGGTTCCAAACATGGCATCATAACATTCAGTTTTTGCTTTGTTTTTATGTTCAGTTTTTGTTTTATTGCCAGAGCATTTCATGGAATTGTGAATTAAAAAGTTTATGTAGATACTATATCACTAGAAGAAACAGATATTTCTAAAATTGTGGAAAAAGGCTTTTTTGTAAACAGAACCTTTTGAGTTCTTTGGAGTTGAGTAAAGAACAGCAGCACATTAAATTATCTTTACCTTAATGAGCATGATGTCATCTTGTTTAGTTTTTACACTGAATGTTCTAGGGTGCACATAACTGAGGATGCCGTCACGCTTAGCGCCTTGTTTGAATTTTTTTAGGGACAGGGTTTCCATCAGAACTGTCACAGATTCTCTAGGTTCACTGAAGAAGATGGAAATTAATTTAAATATATTGAGGTGCAGATACTCTACAATGACCACCTTATAGGAAGTAAAGTAATTATTAAAAAGTAATTAAGAATTAATTAAGTAATTGTTATGTATATGCTCTGACCTAAAGATTATATTCTCCTGGATACTCAGGAGAGCTTGTAATATTACATAATTCTCAGTATTATGCTACACATACATTGAGTATTAAAAGTTGCTGAATGTATGTTATCAAAGTTGTTGCCTTACTTGGTCTTGAATCAGGATTCCCCCACATGTATGGCGCTGGTCCTTCTGAATGGACACCATCCATGGTGGTTGTTTTTTGACTTCTTTTCCTCCAACAATAGACACATCAGAGCAAGCTGGAAGAAGACAGGAAAAAGGCGGTCACATACTGTATTAAACAGTGCACTTTTAAATCAAACTCTGTGACAGATAAATTACCATTATGTGCCAAACACAACCAATTTTCGGTAAACATCCATCTTGCTGACTGTTCTCTAAGAAAAAGGAAATGTGCTGCCTCAGACATCAAACAAAGTAAAGTGTAAGGGCAAAGAGAAAGTAACTGTTGTCTGATGCACTCATGTGAAGGAATTTTGGTTATTGTGTGGTCACAATGCAGAATCTAAAGGTGTGTACATGTGGGTGCACAATGTGATGCATGCAGTGTGATGCATCTTACTGTATGTAGTAAGTATAGCATCTGTGGTTGTTTATTGCCAGAACATAATTTTGACCCATAACTCAGTTTATGTAGACAGAAAGGCACTTACACTGGAAATCTATAATGCAACCTGTATACTTTTGTACAATAAACAATTTTGTAACACTTTACAATAAGGTTGTACTCATTAATTAATTAATTACTGTTGGTCGTGACTTGATTTATTGTGTAAATTTCTGGATTCTAAAGCAAAACCAGTTAAAAATAAATGCTGTAAATAGAGCAAAGTTTGTATTTAAGCTGAAATATTCCTTTAAGAGTACATAAAGCCACATTAACATAAATAGAAGAAACCAGGGTCTCTTTGCATATTATTTTATTAGTTTACTTTCCAAAGTGTTCCACCCCTATTAAAATGAGAATCAGAGAGTTTCTTTGTGACATATGAGTTCACACACATACGTTGAAAAACAAGTCTTATCAGGGGACATGTACCCCCTCGCTGAAATTGACTGATGTGAAGCTAAAGCAACTATCAGTAGTTTTTCACACCTTTAAGCGAAGCAGAATGTTCAAAGCAGAACACGACTGCAGTCCCCAGTCATGCTAACCTTATAAATGTTTGAGTCACAGTTGGAGGCTTGACTGAAGGCTCAGAGGTTTTGTTGAGCTTCATGTCATGACAGGGAGAAAAAAAAAGGATCTATACATTTTTTTTTTTTTTTATCCTACTTTTATGCATTAAAGGGCATTTGAATTTGAGTTACAACACTTGCAAATGGGAACATATAACCTTTTTGAGATGAATACATTTAAAAAAAAAATTTAAATTGATGATGTTGTGAAAAATTTCAGAACTACTGAAACAGAAACTGACTGCCAGTGGTAAATCAATTATCAGTGACTTAATGTTTCTAAAAGAAACAGATACATTCACCCCCTGGAAGAAAACAATAAATCAGCACTAACCTGAGGTATCTAGCAGTCATTTTGTTTAAAGGAATATTCTGTGTTCAATAAAAGTTAAGCTCAATCGACACCATTTGTAGCTAAATGTTAAATACCACAAAAATACATTTTTGACTTGCCCCTACATTTCTTTAAAAAAGCAAAAATCTGGGTTACAGTGAGGCACTTACAACGTAAGTGAATGGGGCGAATCTGTAAATGTTAAAATACTCGTTTCAAAGGTATAGCCACAAGATGTAAGCAATATGCATGTTGACCTGTTTTCTGTATAAAGCTATATCCAATTTTACAACTTTGTTGCCATGACAACATAATGCTGTAAACCATGTGATCTCACAAAAACAAGACTTCAAACTTAACAGCTCAAATAATACATGAGTTTTAACAGTTTTAACTTATAAAATTATAAGTTTAACATTTAACGTTTGTGCCTTTTAAACCCTTTAAAAACTGGCCCCATTCACTTCCATTGTAAGTGAATCACAGTAACCTTGATTTTTGTCAAGGAACAAGTCTAAATTAATTTGAGTGGTAATCAACATTATGCCACAAATGCTGTCAATTGAGTTTAACTTGAACCTGAAATATTCAATGTAGGCAATGAATGAGGCAATCAACTGAGTAGATCTTTGGAAAATTGAATCTTTCTTTCATCACAGGAAACTAAGCACATATCCTCATCAGTCTAAAACTTTGTCGTCTTGGAACAAACACACATTGGCACAATCTTCCATATGATGCCCAGATGTGTGATCATATTCGTAAACAGCTTTTGACATCTGATGATTACCACTGAAAGATGTTAGCTAAGATATCCAACAAAATACCACCATCATGACAAACAGAAAGACCACAACAGTATTTGAAGTTAAAAAGTTGAATGCCTTTCTTCTTGCTTTAAGTTAACATTTTTAGTGGTACTGAAATCCAACCACTGCCTGTTATATTGCAATAATTTGCTGTGTTGATGTGCTGTATAACTAACAGCTAATATATCTGACATTCTTAAAGTCTGCATGTGTGTTTGTAATTAAATTAGACTTTTTAGACAAAAGAGATTTGGAGGAGAAGAGTGGTGACAGGGACAAAGAAAAAATAATGCAAAGATTATAAAATAAATCTGGCACTTCTTTAATTGGGTGTAATTACAGCCACGGCCCACACCTGCCACGGCCAACAAGCCGACGCCTGCCACGGCCAACGAGCCGACACCTGCCACGGCCAACAAGCCGACGCCCATGCCTGACACGGCCAACGAGCCAACGCTCACGCCTGACTTATCAATAAGAGAGTTCTCCCACTTCTTCTCCACCATTGCCATCCACACTGGTTTTGATGATGATACCCTGAAATCCATCTAATGAATCGGACTAACAACATGCCGGTGGAGGGAATTGCCAAAGACTGGAGATTGCACGTGGGAGGAATATGTGAGGCTAATCTTAGAGACACTCGCTGCAGAGGATCCTCCTCTCTCAATCCCGGTTCCGGCTTCCGAGTCTTCCACACCTGAGTCCGCTCAACGCCATGTCACAGCCACACCTGAGTCCACTCCACGCCATGTCACAGCCACGTCTGAGTCTGCTCCATGCCATGTCACAGCCACGTCTGAGTCCGCTCCACACCATGTCACATCCACGTCTGAGTCATCTCCACACCATGTCACAGTCCAGCCTTCCACGACTCATTGCTCCAAGCATTCCGCGGCCCCGGTCTCAAGGCCCTTCACGGCCCTTGTCTTCAAGTCGAATTATCCGCCACTGATATCGATGCATAGGGCCATGAAGACCCTTCCCCACAAATTGTCAGTGCCCTTGCCTGCCACGGCCAACGAGCCGACGCCCACGCCTGACACGGCCAATAAGCTGACGGCCACGCCTGACACGGCCAACGAGCCGTCTCTCATGCCTAACACGGCCAACGAGCCGACACCCATGCCTGACACGGCCAACAAGCCAACACCCATGCCTGACACTGCCAACGTGCCCATGCCCACGCCTACCATGGCCAATGAGCTGACGGCGACACCTGCCACGGCCAATGAGCCGATGCCTGCCACGGCCAACGAGCCGACGCCTGCCACGGCCAACAAGCCAACGCCCACGCCTGACACGGCTAATGAGCCGCTGCCCACGCCTGACACGGCCAACGAGCTGACACCCATGCCTGCCACGGCCAACGAGCCGACGGCGACGCCTGCCACGGCCAACAAGCTGACTGCCATGCCTGACACGGCCAACGAGCCGTCTCCCACGCCTGACACGGCCAACGAGCCAACGCCCATGCCTGACACGGCCAACAAGCTGACGCCCATGCCTGACACGGCCAACAAGCCGACGCCTGTCATGGCCAATGAGCCGACGCTGACGCCTGCCGCGGCCAACGAGCCGACGCCGACGCCTGCCATGGCCAACAAGCCAACGCCTTCCTTCGGCCAACGAGCTGGAATCTTCTTCCGTTTCATAGCCAGTGTTGCCAGCCTCGTCCGTCCCAGAGCTAGCGTTGCCAGCCTCGTCCATCCCAGAGCCAGCGTTGCCAGCCTCGTCTGTCCTTGAGCCAGTGTTGCCAGCCTTGTCTGTCCCAGAGCCAACGTTGCCAGCCTCGTCCGTCCCAGAGACAGCATTGCCAGCCTCGTCCGTCCCAGAGCCTGCATTGCCGACGTCGGCCTCCTGGAGGAGGATGAGGAGAAAGGCTTTCGTTTCCAAGTCACAGAGGTCGTTTCCAAGTCTCAGCCCATGTTCATGACCACGGAGGTCATCTTTCGTTTCCAAGTCTCTGCCCATGTTCATGACCACAAAGGTTGTCTCTGAGTCCACCTAGATCCAGCTCTCGTGACTTCCTTCCTTACGTAACACAATGAGATATTTACAATAGAAGTGATTGGGGTACATTTTTGGAGGGTTTAAAGGCAGAAACTTGAAGCTTATTATTTTATAAAAGCACTAACATCTGTGCAATAAAAGTACAAAGAGTGCTGTTAATATACAGCAATGAAAATGTTGTGCATGTATCATGTGGGAATCAAATTGAAAGGGTCAAAATAATTGTCATGCCATGTAGCTAATTTTAACTTGGTCAGACTGAAGGTGTTCTCCAACTCACCCTGTGTTTCAACTTTTCCAAGTCTCTCCTAAAATGTATCAACATGGTAACAAGAATTTTTAATTTAACAAGCTACTAAAGCAAAAACATTTAGGTCTTTACTAAGCATCTTTCACATTAATAGCTCAGAGCATTCAAACAACAATATAGGCAAAGAAAGTGATAAAATATTTAGTACAAAATGCAATAATATTATTTAGAAGTTTTACATTTTTTTAAATTATTTTTTTCTCCCCCTTTTCTCCCCAATTTGAAATGCCCAATTGCCACCACTCTAGGTCCTCGTGGTGGCATAGTGACTCGAATCATCTGAGGACGAATCATCTGAGACCGTCAATCCACGCATCTTATCACATGCCTTGCTGAGTGCGTTACTGCGCAGACGTAGTGTGTGTGGAGGCTTCACGCTATTCTCCACGGCATCCACGCACAACACTCCATGTGCCCCACCGAGAGCGAGAACCACATTATAGCGACCACGAGGAGGTTACCCCATGTGACTCTACCCTCCCTAGCAACTGTTGCTTAGGAGACCTGGCTGGAATCACTCAGCACGCCCTGGATTCGAACTCGCGACTCCAGGGGTGGTAGTCAGCATCTTCACTCGCTGAGCTACCCGGGCCTGAAGTTTTTGATTATTAACAACCACTTGCATCATTTGTAGTATGTTGGACTGTTCTTTTAAATTGATTCTGATGTTTAAACTATCTTAGTTTAAACTAGATCAGAGAGGTAAATTTGTAATATTAATGCAAACATAGACTAGGGCTCTGCAGCTTCCCTGTCAGTATAGAAACACTATCTGTGGATGTGGGATCAAAACAATAAAACTGACAGAGGATCCGCAGGAGCTGTCACAATATTCAGGTTACATCACCAACCTGTCATAATATAACCTCTGGCAATAGTTATAGCCTTCATTAAAAGCTTAACTCTTGGCATCATCTGATAAGATGGATTTTAAAAGGTGGTTTCAGTGATGATGGAAGGTTATTCGAGGCAAATGATGAGACTCTAATCTCAAATAAACAGAATCTTAATTAGCTCACCTCAACATATCTATAAACTGGTTACACAGAAAAGTACACAGGGATCTGTGATTGTAAAGTGTTTTTCCAAGCATTCAAGTGTAGTTTATGCATTAATGTGAGGAAATTTCTACATGAACAATACTTTTACATCACTCAGTCTCAATCTTGTTTAATGTTAATTTCAACATACACTAATACATTTTTAAAATTTCAAATTGTATGTTATTGATTACATTAGTCAATGTATTCTGAACTAACTTGAACTACCAATGAACAATTGCAATTTTATAAATTAAAATTAACCAAGATTGAAAAATGCTTGTGAAAGATTTATGTTCGTGGGCAATGGAGGAGTCAGGAGACAGCGAACAGTTTGGGGGTGAGCATTTATTTCCTCCTCACTCATATAAAACAAAAGAAACACAGCTCTCAGTGGCCAACTTAAACAGTGTCCTTTAACAGTCTTTAATAATATTTTTTAAACATTTATTTGCTGCTGGTCATTCGGCCACCAGCTCTCTTGCCACGCTCTCTCCCACTCCGACGCTCTGGCATGCCTTATCAGGATTCCCTCCGCCATCACTAAAATGAGAGACAGGTGTTAGAGTAATTACAGCCCAGGTGACGAGCCTTGCCGCTTTCCCTCTCCCGCAGACAGACACATTACCACGCCCCCCCATGCCACGTACCCCCACCGCTGACTCAGGCCAGGGCAAAATCAGCCACAATCATCCGTGCCCCCGGCCTGTGGATCACCTCGAATTTAAAGGGCTGAAGAGCCAAATACCAAAAGGTGATCCGCGCGTTAGTATCCTTCATGCGATGGAGCCATTGCAGAGGAGCGTGATCAGAACAGAGGGTGAAGGCCCACCCCAGCAGGTAGTAGTGGAGGGTAAGAACAGCCTACTTAATCGCAAGACACTCCTTCTCGATGGTACTGTACTTTGTCTCCCTGAAGGAGAGCTTGCGACTAATAAACAGCACTGGCCGTTCCTCCCCTCCCACCTCCTGCGAGAGCACCGCCCCCAGCCCCCTGTAAGATGCATCCATCTGCAAAATAAAGGGAAGAGAGAAGTCAGGTGCATGTAACAGCGGCCCCCCACAAAGTGTGGACTTTACCTTAAGGAAAGCCTGTCGGCATGACTCTGTCCACTGGACCGTGGCCGGGTCTCTGAACAAACCGAGCAGAAGCGCCACGAATTGGTGTAATCTGAATGGTGTGGAAAAAGCCGTTTTTTTCTCAGGATATTGGAGTTAGAGGGATCTGCCAGTAACCCGTTGTTAAGTCCAGAGTTGAGTCAAATTGAGCCGCTCCCAACTGATCGAGTAACTCATCAATTGGCGGCATTGGGTAAGCTTCAAATTTGGACACCGCGTTCACTTTCCGGTAGTCAAAATTGAACCGGACTGAGCCGTCACTCTTCAGTACCAGAACTACCGGGCTGGCCTAATCACTGTGCGACTCTTGTATTACGCCCATTTCAAACATTGCCTCCAATTTTTCCTGAACGATCCTTTTCTTGTGTTCAGGAAGATGATAGGGGCGGCAACGAACCACCACCCCCGGGGTGGTCTCAATATGGTTCTCTATAAGGTTTGTGTGACCGGGAAGGGGTGAAAACACGTCCACAAATTCTGCTTGCAACCGGGCAATGTCTGTAAGCTGCGGTGATCTCCACAGGGGACCGGGGTGAATGAATTTGGTTTGGGAGTCACCTCCGGCCCGAGCTTCACCCTCTCCGGAACTACTGTCACCAAGGCTACAGGTACCGCCTCCCTCCATGGTTTGAGACGGTTGAGGTGGTAAATTTGATGTGCCCCTCCCCTATCTGTTCGCCTAACCTCATAATCGAGATCTCCAACTCGTCGTGTGACCTCAAAGGGTTCTTACCACTTGGCGAGTAATTTGGAGCTTGAAGTGGGCAGCAATTAGCACTTTATCTCCCTGTGCTAATTTGCATAGTCGAGTGCCCCTGTTGTGTAGTCGGTGTTGGCGTTCTTGCACTTGGAGCAAATTCTCCTGTGTTACCTGCCCCAAAGTGTGGAGTTTTGCTCTAAGGTCAAGAACGTATTGAATTTGTTTTTTGCTATTCCAAGGTCTTTCCTCCCAACCCTCCCGTATGACGTCGAGCACACTGTGCGGCTGACGCCCATACAATAGCTCAAAGGGGGAGTCATCCTCAAACATCAGAGGTTCGAGCCACTTATCCCATTTTTTAGCATCTTCGTTTACGAACTTATGAATCATGTTTTTCAAGGTCTTATTAAATCATTCGACCAACCCGTCGGTTTGCAGGTGATAAACACTGGTGTGAAACGATTTAATGCCTAATAATTCATACAGTTTGCGTAGTGTACGTGACATGAATGCTGTGCCTTGATCAGTTAGGATTTCCTTTGGAATCCCCACTCGGGAGATAATTTTGAAGAGTGCCTCTGCAACACTACATGCTGAGATGTTGCATAGAGGCACTGCTTCCGGATATCGCGATGCATAATCCACCAGAACTAATACAAAGCGATGGACGTATGCCCTCCATTCTAATGGCCCGAAGAGGTCCATGTCAATTCTCTCAAAGGGGACCTCGATCAATGGCAGAAGGCGCAATGGTGCTTTTGTGGTGGCTGGTGGGTTCACCAACTGGGCAGGAGGGAAGGGAGGGGGGAGAAGAGTGACACACAGGGGGTGGAGAAAGAGCAGAGAGAAGAGGGGATAAGAAGAAAAAACACTGTATCGCTGCCTCCTGGAAACGCAGCCATGTAGTCCTCTGCCAGCTGGACGGCCTCTTCCAGCAAAGATCGACAACCTCCATAGCGCCGCGGGTTCCCTCTGCCAGCAACCATTTCCGGCAGGCATTCCGGAGCTGTTGGGCAAAAGCAAACGGGCGGCCGTGCCTCCCAAAGCTCAGGGATCTAAAGAGCTGCCGACTCTGCTCGGGGCTACGACTCACCCGTTGCTGGATGGCCTTCTTTAAGAGTTGGTAGTCAAGGAGGCTGGTGGCGGGAAGATGTTGTGCTGCAAGCTGCACCTCCTCGGAGAGTAGGGGCCATAAGCGGGCCACCCACTGGTCAGGAGGGCACTTCCATACCTATGCCGTCTTCTCGAATAAATCTAAGAAGGCCTCCGGGTCATCATTCGGTCCCATCTTCATCAGGGCCGTGGTTGGGGTGGGCTCCTGGGAGGTCACAGCGCCAGCCCCCTCTCTGGCGATCAGGCTCCGGAGCACCTGCTGGTCCTCCCCTTGTGCCTGGAGCAGGACTTGGAAACACTGTTCCTGCCTCAGGCATAAGTCCATGAGGGCTTGATGTTGATTTTGCTGGATGCTGACGAGGGTTTTGAAGACTTCACACAGTGGTGTTCTCCTCCAAAGCCGGGTTTTTGGCACCACTGTGAAAGATTTACGTTCGTGGGCAATGGAGGAGTCAGAAGACAGCGAACAGTTTGGGGGTGAGTATTATTTCCTCCTCACTCACATAAAACAAAAGAAACACGGCTCTCAGTGGCCAACTTAAGCAGCGTCCTTTAACAGTCTTTAATAATATTTTTTAAACAGTTATTTGCTGCTTGTTATTCGGCCACCAGCTCTCTTGCCACTCTCTCCTCCCACTCCAACACTCTGGCGTGCCTTATCAGGTCTCCCTCCACCATCACTATAATGAGAGTAAGGTGGTAGAGTAATTACAGCCCAGGTGATGAGCCTTACAGCTTTCCCTCTCCCGCAGACAGACACATGACCGCATGCCACAATGCTGTTTACAAATATTGTTCTTTGTTAGGTCATGATACATAATGCATTTACTGATGTTAACTAGAACCTTATTGTAAAGTGTTACCAATGAATAAATGAATGAATCAGTTTGTTGCAACAGATAATTGATTAGTAACTGATCACACAGAATTCTGCTTGTATGTACGTAGTTATACACTCTTACATACAGTATAGTAGCCTTACCCTTACATATTAGCACCCTTGAGACAAAATATAAATTCCTTTTTAAGAGACTCTATTACAAAGAATTATTATAATTATAAATGAAAATAAAAGTGTAAAGTCCCAGTCCCAGTTTTAATCGGACATTAGGTAATGTGGTAGTCATCAGATCAATGTCTAGTCATCCAGTCATAAACTGTAAGGGATTTCTAATCCCTCGAAACTGTAAGATACATTGCTAGCATGTTCCACTATTCAGATGCATGAATGCAAACACTCCCTTTAGTACACTATTGCTTATCTACAGCGGTGGCTCATGCTTTCTGGCTTATTAAATTGGCTGCAATTGCTTGGATTGTATGTCTGAACAAACAGACAACTTCAAATAAATGCCCTTGAAACAAACCATGTGGACTCTTTTTCATCAAGGAATTATTGTATTTAAAAAGGCTAAATCAAACACCTCAAACACCTTTGGTGTATTTATTCATGTGTACGGAAATCCGAGAGACTCTATCTAATTCATGCCTTAGGAAAGATAGCCTTTACTTGAGAGGCTATTCTCAAGATCTCTCAAAAGCAATGAAATATTATTATTATCGTTGAAGAGGAGTGTGTGATTTCTGTGTCTCTATTGGCACCAAACGGATGTGCAAATATGCAGAAGTCAGAGACATGAATGATATTGTGTCAAACCTTCTATGGAACTATACACTCTAGAAATTATTGATTTCAAATGTTCTTTTCTATAACACAGAACAAGAAAGGTGTAGGAAATTAAGTTAAGACAGAAAATTGTAAACAGACACACAGCAACAATTCCCACTCCACACCTCCATAAACCTCCTTACAAGACAATGCTTTCTGACGTGTAATTATTTTGTATTTCACAATCAGCTCAGACCTGTCTAAAATTTGCATAAAGTCAGCATGAGGAATAGGTTACAAATGAAATGACATACACTGACAGAGTAGCATGAAGTATCACACTTCACAAGAAACTGATTTTTTTCAGCAGTTTAGTGCATTAGATTTACACACTCCGGACATACTGCTTGTTGTACAAAAACATTTAGAGACCACAGAATTCAATAGCCACTAATGCAGATCCAGCAATGCCCTTGTACAATATATTTCACATTGGAATTTGTTTCCTTGAAGGAATGTGAAATATTCAGATGAGACAAAACACTCCTTTTTGACAATAACGTAACAAGATTAAATTTGTATATTTACCCTACATGTCAGGCCATCACTTGCTGAGACAGGTACAAAACTGAATCACACATGTGCTTGAAGGAATTTAGCGATGAGAAAATATCTTGACACAGCATATGAGGGGATTATGCGGTAAAATACAAAAATGTGCCAACAGTATGTTTCCAATAGGAATCTGTTTCTTTCCCAAGGCATACACAAACAGCCAATGCCTTCAGCATGTTTACAATTATTTGTTGCACCAAAACCTACTTGATGAGTTCCACAACTTTTAAAGGAACCAGATGGTCTTATATATGGCCTTGAAATCATACACATACAGTGATCCAGTTCAACATAAAAAATTATTATCTATCAGATTATTATACACTGTAAATACCACATGGAATTGCTTGACGAGTTTACTTTTCTTTCCTGTGTTTACATATTTCCTATTGAAACAGTATGTTTGGGCATATTGGGGGGCTCGTCCATTTTTAAAAGGCAGAGGCTATTTGTATTCCTAATTAAATACAAACATACAGTATCACTGCAGTGTGTTTATTGTATTTATTTAGAGTCCCACAGGCACCCTACACCAACTCCTAACCCTAAACCTAACCTTATCATACAAAAATGTACCATGGTTTTACTAACCATAGTATCACCATGGTGTTTTGTAAAAAAAAAAAAAAGAAAAGAAAAAAAAAGAAATTACAGTAACCACAAAATGAAATATGGTTACTATATTAACACCATATTACTGTAGTAACAGCATGGTTAATTGCATTAAAACTATGGTTTCCACCAAAAAACCTGGTTACTACAATATTACTATAGTAAAAACATGGTTAATTTCTCGGATCAAACTTTTCTCTCAACTCCCCGACCGTCACAGTGACCAAATCACTGTGAGGCAATCAATCTTTATTTTAATTTTATTTATTATTATAAGTACTATTACAGGAAATATTAAGAGTGGAAACAGGATGGGGAAAAAGTGGGACAGAAGGGGAAATCAAACCCGGGTCGTCCACATGAAAAAAGCATTTTCACACCGTCTTTACACTCTATGGCATTACAGCAACATTTAAGGATGCATTTTGTCTTAAATTTGTGTTTCCACAAGACCAGGGGTTCTCAACGGGGCAATCAAAAGATGCCAGGGGGCGCTGAGAGCAACTTAGTAGAGAGGGGGGCGTTAGGTTACAAATGGGGGCATTTATCAGACAAATCTATTGTCAAGTTTGAGAAAAAGGGGAGAAAATAATAATAATAAAAAAAATAAAAATAAAAAAAGCCAATAGGCATTAGTTACGTCACAGCCAGGAATGATGATTTGCTACTTGCTGATTGTTTCAAAGGAGAGGGACATTCTCAGCTGGAGAGCATTTGCCTGGACAAAATCTGTGTAGTGCAATATGAGTCATCAGTATTTTTGGCCCGTGTTTCCGGAAGAGAAAAACTGTATAATTAATGTGTATATGCCTGCAAAAAGATAATTCTGTAGTGCACTACCATATAGATGGCCTTTTATGGGGTCTTTAACTCAACTTTTCCCATTATACACAGTGTTTTCTCAGCCTAAAAAAATGTCAGTGATTACAATTTTATAGTAACTTTAAGAACACAATGACTGAGGTTGCAGTTAAGGCATTATTGGCTGTAAGAAAAGGACTTATTAACATAGGACACTCTTTCATACAGCATGCCACTCTGTTTTCTCCACACTCCATTTGAGCTTGTCATGTTGAATTAAATATTCAGCTGCAGATGTTCCATCTGTCTTGTATGCAGTGACATAAGGCAGTCTTCTTAAGACTCACACCTGAACTGGCTGACCTAGGTTTGAACTCATAAAGCTAGAGGAACACATGCTTGTGTTCCGCTTTGAAAACATGAGGTGAGCCTGCATGTGTGAAAGTACAGTAGCATCCAAACTGTGATGCTTTGCAGGAGCCCTCAAAAATGCAAGGACTGAAGAATGCTTTGAGAGAGCAGGACTGTTATGTTCAATCCTGAATTGAACAAATACTGTACATTGTCTGGATACTGTAGATGAATAATCAATATAAATACAAAAAATAAGATGCTCTGGAGGCTTTCTGGTTGACTGCTGGGCTTCTACATTATATATTTCCAGTCAGATTAAGAGAAGTCCTGCCAAGACAAATGTTTGTGGATTGCTTGAGTGATCTGTTCAAATTCTGTATTGATTAAACAGTATCATAGGAGGTTTTTCAGGATTTCTTTTGGCCTTCATTTAATATTGAATAATGCTTCCAGATTAAGGGTATAAACAGAATATTTTGTCTGACCTTAAAATGCTACCTTATTAGAGAAATAAAGCCAAAGACTAAGCCTGCAAATCTCTAGTTCTACAAATAACGTACCTGTTACAACATGGTTGTTCAGGTTATTGACCTACAGTACTAGTGGTCAACTGACTTGAGTTTTTTAATGGCCGATGCCGATATCCAGAGAGTAGGGTGGCCGATATATCACACAATTTAATATAGCAAATAACATAAAAACAATATTGCTAAAAAAAATCTGTTCGAACATTATGAGAGCTGTGGTGCAGTTGGTTGTGCACATGCTCTCAACATGAGTTGTAGGCTCATGGAGACCCCGGTTTGAGGGGATTTGGTGCTAGCCATGAGCTAAGAATACATACATTAGACAGTCTTTTTGTTATTTATATGTTATTTTCTAAAACACATTTTACATGTTGTTTCAAAAACAACCCCATGTATGGTATTTTCTACAACCAGATCCGAGTTTAAAACCGACTGCACCCAAGGGCTTCATTAGTCTTTTTTGTTTTCTCATCACAAGCTGATGATGAAGATTTTGAGAGGAGCAGAGTTCACTTCATTAGATCTGGCATGTTACAGATGCTTATGTGCAAAAACAAGCCTCAAGCAATCTCACTAAAAAATATTTGAATTATTTTGTAGCAGAGGGCAGCATTATAAAACATTTAATGGTGTCTGGTGGTCCGAACCAAGCTGGATCTTATGTCAAACAGATATTCTTTAGCAAGGTTAGACATGCTTCAGTCTGTGTAATACAATAGAATATGTTATCATATAAGAACATAAATATGTTGTTGTTTTTTAATAAATTTGTCTGTAGGTGCTGTAGGCCTAAACTGATTTAGAAGAAGAAACCTGGAATTGCACATTGAGCAATGCACGATCATTTTCAGCTGTTCTTCTTGAGATAATTGACACTGGTTTCACAGGTTGCACCTCTAAATCATATTGAAAGGTATTTGTTTTTGTATTTTCTAAAAATGAAAACACTTTATATGCAAATCTGTGTCTTTTCTGTGCTCAGGAGGTATTACAGTGCATCCAAAGGTGCTTCAACAAAGTATTGAGCAAAGGCTGTGAAAACTTATGTACATGTACAAAATGTGTGTTTTTTATTTTTAATAAATTTGCAAAGATTTCAAACAAACTTCTTTCACGTTGTCATTATGGGGTATTGTTTGTAGAATTTTGAGGAAAATAATGAATTTAATCCATTTAGGAATAAGGCTGTAACAACAAAATGTGGAAAAAATGAAGCGCTGTGAATACTTTCCGGATGCACTGTAGCTATGGGGGCTAGTTGTCACACTTTTTATTCTTGTGAATATTTCTCAGGGTACCTTTATTTTTTGATAGTCAATTTCTGTATAGAAAGGGTTAGTTTACCTGAAAATGATCTCATCATTCACTCACCCTCATGCCAACTAAGATGTAAATGTAGTACATAAAAGTAATCCATAAGACTCCAGTGGAAAATCCAGGTTTTCTGAAGCGATCCTGTTGGCTTTTGGTGAGAACAGACTAAAATGTAACTCCTTTTTCACTATACATCTTGACAGCAGTCTCCTTGGCGATCATGATTTCAAGCTCAATTACAATTCCTATAGCACCATCTAGCACTCTGAGTGGCCTCTACAGCAACATCAATGGCTATTATAAAATCAACACACCCATGGCCATCACTTGGCTCATAAACAGAGACAGAGAGAAGGAAAAAAGGCCTACTGTCTGTGGCCTAACTACTCCTGAACACCAAAGGGGTCCCATCTGGACTATTTTGAAATATTTTTGTATACAATCATGTACTACACAGATGTCTTTGACTGTTGTCATCTCTCTGGTATGCTTTTAAAAGACGTGGTGTCAAGTTTCAACTCTGAAAAGATGCGTTTCATCAGCTGCTGTGGCTCCTGTTGTTTTGCTGCTTAAACTGCTCAACAAACTGTTCATTCACATATCAGCGCTATTTTTAATTGTTGGTGTATTTAAACACGTACTAGATGGATGTCTTTGACCATTTTTATTTGTTCCTGGCAATGTGCACCTCAGTGCAAGATGTTAAACTGGATATGTCTTGTGAAGCAGTCATAAAACGAAGGAATTGTCACTGAAGGATATGGGGCAGTTAAAAACACTATTGGACCCAATCAAAAACATAAGTAAACAGTTCAATGCATTAATATTTATAATGCCATGATTGTTTATGATGCCGACACGCTGTCTACACCGGGTGCAACAGCTTGAGGTTGTCTACACCGGGGCGCGCCAACACGAAATTTCTGAAACGTTTTTTTTGTGTCGTTGGCAGTAGTAGCGCCAGCACAAAATGGAACGGGACACCTGTTTGTTTTTATTTTTTATTTTTACCCAATTTGGAATGCCCAATTCCCAATGCACTTTTAAGTCCTTGCGGTTGCGTAGTGATTCGCCTCAATCCAGGTGGCGGAGGATGAATCCCAGCTGCCTCTGTGTCTGAGACCACCAACCCACGCATCTTCTCATGTGGCTTGTTGAGCGTGTTGCCACAGAGACATAGCGTGTGTGGAGGTTTCATGCCATCCACTGTGGCATCCATGCTCAACTCACCACGTGCCCCACTGAGAACCACATTATAGCGACCACGAGGAGGTTACCCCATATGACTCTACCCTCCCTAGCAACTGGGCCAATTTGGTTGCTTAGGAGACCTGGCTGGAGTCACTCAGCACACCCTGGGATTCGAACAAGCAAACTACAGAGGTGGTAGCCAGCGTATTTTACCACTGAGCTACCCAGGCCCCCAGTAGACAGCATCATTGATTATAGCGTCCGGTGTAGACAGGGTGTGAGTGTTAACAGTTGTGCTTGAGATGAATAATGAAATATATTCGGATGCAATGTGTTGGATGTGCGTTATGTGTAAACCATGAAATGTAAATTTCTAATGTTTTGGTGCTTGTTTATTCTCTTCCGATTGAGTTTCAAAAATGACTGAATTTGAGGGACTGCACACTTTTAGCCAGTCATAACAGTGGGCGTTTACATTGAAGTTTAAAGGAGGAGCTGAGGCAAAAATCCAGCTTTTCAGAAAGATGTTCAGAGACAGGGTGGAAAATTATCATATATTACAAAACTATGACTGTTTTGGTGAAAAAAAACAAAAACTTTACTAACATTATCAGTGGACCTCAGGGAAGATAATGAAATTATAAAAAAAGAGCATTCCATGACCCCTTTAAATAAAATTCTAAAGTTATCTAAATTAAAGTTTAAGATATACTACAGCCAAACACTGTGAAACTTACACATTTCTACAATAGATTTAACAGTTGAGAGCACCACACCACTGTTTAAACACAGGGTGCATCATTTGCTTTGGCTGCGTAAAACGCGTCATCTAATCCATTATAAAAACTCTACGAGGTGTCAGTGCACATGAAGCTATCCATGGACAACAGATCTGTCCCACACATATTATTTCAATGCCGTAAAATCGCCCACTGATATATCGATTTCTTTATACTGAGACCCTGGGTCTTCAATATCACTGTTGCAATGGGTGCGCAAATACCCTTTTGTCCAAGGACAACTATGGCAGTGAACAGATGAGAAGTTAGACTGGTAAAACTCGCGATTGCCGTAGTTATCTGCGAGCTCTGTGCTTGGTACCACATATGACCAAAATGGAAAGATTACACTGAAAAATTGAGATGCAGAAGACTTCTAAAATGCAAGACGAGCGCACTGAGTACGCGTCTGGAACTCTCCCGTTATCAAGTGAGTACAACGCGAGCTTCGTGCTTAACAGGACCAATCTTTCGTGGAGTGACTTGCAGGATCTCGTTGATTTGGATAAACCCGATTTTGTGGGGGACGGATCCGCGGTGCTGAGAATAATCATCTCCGTCATTTACTCGGTCGTGTGCGCTCTGGGTTTAATTGGAAACATCCTCGTCCTGTATCTCATGAAGTCCAAACAAGCATGGAAGAAGTCTTCCATCAACCTCTTTGTGACCAGTTTGGCCGTGACTGACTTTCAGTTTGTTTTGACACTTCCATTTTGGGCTGTGGAGAATGCAATGGATTTCACTTGGCTGTTTGGTAAGGCGATGTGTAAGATAGTTTCTTATGTCACAGCCACAAACATGTACGCCAGCGTGTTTTTCCTGACAGCTATGAGTGTGGCGAGATACTGCTCTGTGGCTTCGGCGTTAAAAAGTAGGAGACGCCGGTGGCGTTTCTCCGCGCGATGGATGAGTATCATCATATGGATAGCGGCGGTCGGTGCCGCCCTGCCAAACGCGATATTTTCAACGACCGCCACGGTGTCGAACGAGGAACTGTGTCTCGTGAAATTTCCCGACCGGAGCGGAGACGCGCAGTTTTGGTTGGGTTTATACCACGCGCAAAAAGTACTGTTGGGGTTTCTTATCCCCCTCGGAATAATCACTATCTGTTACCTGCTCCTTTTGCGCTTTATAACCAACAAAAACATAAACACGTCCAGCGCAAAGAGACGGTCCAAAGTGACCAAATCTGTGACAATAGTTGTTTTGTCCTTTTTCCTCTGCTGGTTGCCGAATCAGGCGTTAACCGCGTGGGGAATTTTAATAAAACTCAATGTTGTCCACTTTAGTTACGAGTATTACACCACACAGGTGTTTATTTTCCCAGTGACCGTCTGTTTAGCACATTCCAACAGCTGCCTCAATCCTATTCTGTACTGTTTGATGAGGAGGGAATTCAGAAAGGCGTTGAAAAAGCTGTTTTGGCAAATTACTTCGCCGTCTGTGACGAATATGAAACCGTTTACCGCCTCCACGAAGCCCGAGCAAGATGAGCACGGTCACGCGCTGGTTCCGCTAAGTCCCGCGGAGCCCGCGCTTATTTTCTATCCTCCAGGGGTTGTCATGTACAGCGGCAGAAACGACCTGCTGCCCAACAGCACATAACTTCATCACATACGGGCAAAATAATTATTTTAAGGGGCCGTTCACACCGAACGCATCTTTGCGTCCATCTGCGCGTGGAGTGTTTATTTTTTTATTTTATTTTATTTTTATTTTTTTCTATGTAAACAAGAGCTAGACTGACGTCTTTGACATTTGCGTCGCGTCTCCAACAGGAGCGCAGCGTTGTTTGTGTCAGGTTAAAAAGAACGTCAGCTTTTAAAGCGCGTCTCGAAACACCTGCATGTTATATTCGTGGCGCAGCATTTTGTTTATTTTTTATTTATTATTTAGCGCATGAACGCGTTCGGTCTGAATGGTCGACAACACTTTTAGAAATGTCAACGAATAGAAATGTAAATCAGACATCCACAAAACACAATATGTGGATGCATATTTGTTTGTTAAAACATGCCAAAAATGCTTATTTGGTTCATAGAAATATTAACTTGGAAAATGTGTTTTCTATTCACCTACAAATTTACATGGTAGATATGAATTTTTGGGCAAAGAAAACCAATAAAGATCAAGTGGATCATTAGAATGTGTTTTGTCATTATAAATGTAAACTGTGATTAAACTGTGTAAATGTAGTCAGTTATTTTGTTTGATTTTACTGGTTTGTCCTGGTTTGTCTTCAGACTGGAAAAAAATGAACAACTTGCATAAAGATGTTTGTCCCAATTATTTCTAAATAAATATATAAAATAATTACAAGCCGAAATGCTTTCCTTTGTACAGCTCTCTTCCAACAGTCATTAATTATTAGGCTACCACTGAAATTATATAAACTGATAAATTTAGGCTAAATCTTTTCATTTCTTTCTCTACATAAGTGGGTTTTGATAAAGGACATGATAATACACATCCCCTTAAAAAAACAATTCACCACTCCATAACAGATTGGTGAATCTGCACAAAACAAAACATCCAAACCATGCCATTTTTTTAACACTTCTTCGGGTACATATTATCGATTTTTTTGGCTTCACTGTTAAAGGCTGTTATTTTAGTATGTGGAGTGTGTGTTGAAATGCATAAAGTATCAGCAATCTGCATCAGCTTCCACAAAACATTTGTGCCTTTTTACTTAATAAAAACCCAAAAACAAATGCTTTAAAAAAAAAATAATGGACCACATAAAATAGACAATGGTGTTAATTTATTAAGATTAGTCCATGCATTACATAAAGACAGCAATAAAGAGGCAGCCAATAAGGGACACTGTCGAGGCAGAGAGCACCACCACAATAACACTGCCTGCTAGGTTGACCAGGGCTCCAAGTCCAGCTCCCACTATGACCTGAGCTAGCTGCACCATGCAGGTAAGAGCTGCGCAGTCCATGCCAATACCACGGCCCTCAGGAGCTGGGTCTTCACTGCACAGTTTCCTTCGCTCCTTTAATAGGAAAGAGGCATTGCATGGGAGATAGGCTTTTCGATCAAACACTTCTTAGACTATATCATCACTTCTGTGGCAGCCTGATACATAATTTTGATCATAACCTGAAATACTTTATGTTGTGCAATACCCAATACACTAAAGCAGAAGGACATTACAAAAGAAGATTTCATCACGTCATTTAAAATAAACAGAATATAAAACAAAATGTCACATCCTACTGCGATTTTCACTGAAAAAAGCAATAATTTTCAATTGGTCAGGACACAAGGCCTTGCAGAGCAGTGTGCTTGTTTTTTTATAGAGATAAATCAGAATATTTATAAGTTTAAATCAAATTTCAAGCTCTGTGAACAAACACAGGGGTTGATAAGTTGCAGTTTAGTAAGTTTAAATAAACAGCAATTACATTTCAATTTGAGTTCCTGGGGTGATTTATGTTTGCAATTCAATCTTCTGTTTGCTTGCAACATAATTAAAACTATAGATATCCAAACATTTGAGATAGAGTAAACAAACCAATATTTCATTTAGAAAGTGAAAATCAATATTTGAAACCAGTGAAGCACTCTATCTTGAATTAAGAGATGTTCTTGGTGAAATATTACATATACACTCACAGACCACTTTATTACGTACACCTGCACACCTACTTATCCATGCAATTATCTAATCAGCCAATCGTCTGGCAGCAGTGCAATGCATAAAATCATTCCAATACGGGTCAGGAGCTGAGGCTGCAGTGGGCACAGGCTCATCAAAATTAGACGGTTAAAGACTGGAAAAACATAGCCTGGTCTGATGAATCTTGATTTCTGCTTAGATGGTAGGCCCACTGCAGCCTCAGCTTTCTGTTCTTGGCTGACAGAAGAGGAACCCAACGTGGTCTTCTGCTGTTGTAGCCCATCCGCCTCAAGGTTTGACATGTTGTGCATTCTGAGATGCTATTCTGCACACTACAATTGTACAGAGGGGTTATCTGAGTTACTGTAGCCTTTCTATCAGCTTAAACCAGTTGGGCCTTTCTCCACTGACACCTCTCATCAACAAGGCATTTCCATCTGCAGAACTGTTTTTGGCACCTTTCTGAGTAAACTCTAGAGACTGTTGAGCGTGAAAATCACAGGAGATCAGCAGTTACAGAAATACTCAAACCAGCCCGTATGCACCAACAATCATGCCATTATTTTATGCATTGCACTGCTGCCACATGATTGGCTGACTAGACAATCGCAAGAATAAGTAGGTGTACAGGTTTCTTAATAAAGTTGTCAGTGAGTGTAGTTAGTAATGATTTGTTTCCTCAAAATTAGGTACAAGATTCTCAGTTTAGTGTGGAAGAGCTCCTATCAGTGGAATCAGAGCCTTAAACACTATAAATTTTGACGTAGATGCAGGCTGAAGGGGTCTGTAAATCTGAACTAATCTGAAACCACTTATAATGTCTGAATGTCTTTGCATTAGGTAAAAACAGATCAAATCAACAGCGATGGATGGATGGAATGACACTGAAACTGACCTCTTCCTCTTTGTGGTACTCAGAAATGAGGTTGAATGGGATGGTGTAGAGGGTGCTGGACATAACACCAAACACACTGCACAGCGTCAGGGTTGCAACAATGTTTGGAAACAGGCCAATCAGCCCAGTTCCCAAACCAAACATAAAATAGCCAAGGAAGTATAGTCCCTTCAGGCCAATATAAGGCAGGAGTAGTCTCTGCACATCTGGATAGACACATATGGAAATCATTTAAGCAGACTGTAACAATGGCCTGTAATACAAAACAAATGTCTAGAATGGTGGATTTAATGAATAGCAAACATATTAACCGATCAAACATACTCGTATGACAAAAAATCCATAAAACGTCTTTGCTGATAAAGCCCTCCGAAACTCAGCGATATATATTACTTTCAGTCCTAATTAGAATAGCAGAATGTTGAAAAGGACTGCTTTGAAACTCTCATTAAAACACTAATAAAATGTGTATTATTTACTTTCAATCCCAGACTGACTTGGCAGTGCTATGTATTATATGACTGTAATTGAACAGACTTCTTTTGTCAGGATGAATTAAGAGAGTGCAGGTCTAACAAAGATGGGAAGAATGAACAGTTGAGTCATGGTTCAATATTACTCACATGAATAGAGAGCAGAGGAGACAGCGTTGATGCAAAGGCCCCAGCAACCCACCTCAACCCCTCTCTCATAAGTCGCATAGGAGGTGGAATTATGCTCGGCATACGGGTTTCCCTTGTACACAATCTACAGGTGATATACACATTTCAGGAAACTTTACATAAGATATTAAAAGCTTTGTTTTTAAAATAGTCATTCTATTTTTAACTAGTGTTCAATGAGGTTTAAATGCACAAATGAAGATGGCGAGAAAAGTCTTGTTTTTCATTAAAACATGCATTAATTCACTCAATAAGAGTTCAGATAGAATATGACTAGTGCCATATGTTGAAATTACCTATGTTTAAGCTTTGGTATACAAGATGCATTAGATTTGCTAGAAAACAAACAAACAAACAAACAAGCGCAGTGCCCTGTGCTGTTCTGTAAAACAGATCCACTTTAGGGAATATGTCTCCTCCTCCATGGTCTGCCAATGACTAGAGTGAAGCGCTTAATGTAATTATCTTTTTTTTTTTTTTTTTTTTTTTTTTTTTTTTTGAGTGAGTGAGTGAGTGAGTGCACTTGATAAATAAAGTTGGAATGGGTGTACTGCGTTAAACAAAAACTGGACTGGAGTGTACATTGATGGATTGTATTGAGAAACAAACTGCCCCCAAAAAATTGTTTTTGATTTTTTCTTTGATTTGAAGGTGTTAGAATGCCATTTCAAATAGTTCTGGACCTGGTTCTATTAAAGGGATAGTTCACACAAAAATAAAAATTCTCTCATTATTTACTCTCCCTTATGACATCCCAGATGTGTATTACTTTCTTTCTTCTGCAGAACATAAACAAAGATTTTTAGAAAAACATTTTTGCTCTGTACAATGCAAGCAAATGGTGGCCAGATAATCCTTTTTTACTATAAATTCCCACTTTCACTATTACTTTTTGTAAGTGATAGTAAAATAGCAGATTTATTGTAAAAAAAGGACTTGAATATTGATCTGTTTCTCACCCACACCTGTCTCTTCTGAAGACATTAATTTAACCACTGGAGTCGTATGAATTACTTTTATGTTGCCTTTATGTGATTTTTGGAGCTTGAAAGGTCTGGTCACCATTCACTTGCATTGTATGGACCTACAGTGCTGAAATATTCTTCTAAAAATCTTTGTTTGTGTTCTGCATAATATAGAAAGTCATACATTTGGGATGGTATGAGGGCGAGTAAATTATGACAGAATTTTCATTTTTGGGTGAACTATCCCTTTAATTACCCCTTATCCCCTCAACTCTCAAATATTGACAGAAGAATATAGCTGAAGCCAGAGCTCCAAAAAGGGCCAGGTGCTCCAAACCACCAGCAAAGTTATAAGGAGAAAGTGATGCCCCCATTTTGGAGTTGGTGCAGCCCCTTTTTGGAGTGACTTGGGAGATTCTGCCTCCATTTGGAGATCTCCAGCCAGACTTATCTAAGCTTACATAAACTTTTCACACTGGCAGACATCATATTTTCACATAGCCAACTAAGGTTCTCCTCCTTTTCTATTCACTCTATCAGTGGAGAAATTGTCAGTCACTGCTCTAAATGCTTTTCAGTTTCATTCAGGTCTATCGAAAAGCTTTCCTTAAACTCTGGAACTCATTTATTGCAATTTAATACTGATTAAACTAGTTGTGGTGGAGGGAAATAGGATAAAATAAAGTGCTAGCTTATAACCACAAGCCAAAGCATCTATTGCAAAGCATCTATCTTTTTGTTAGCATGGGGTCAATACTCATTCTCGAGTGATAAATTGAATTCTAATGGCTTCTTTAAAAAAAATTAATATAAACAACTAGCTCAAATTGTATCTGCTGCTTTTTGATACTCGTGAATAGCACCCCCCCCCCCCCCCCCCCCAAAAAAAACTTGACACAGGCAGTAAGGATATGCAGTTACTGAACTTCTTAGAACTAACTTTTATTGAATAACACTGGTTTATAGAATTACAAGCAATTACAGTATTAAAATGTTACTATATTACAAACTGCCAAAAGATGTAGTGAAAATATTTTCTCATTTTAAAGAGGGGTGTGACCAAAAAAACTCAAGAAAGAACCACTGATGTAATGCATGAATATATAAAAAAATCTACATGATTTAACATCCAAGGATGTATTAAATGGTGGTAATCTAGTGGTTTTATGCTTGACTGCACAGTCAGTCTAAAGGTTAGGGATTTCAATTGAAAGAACTGCTAAAGACTGGAGAGAGCTAGCATTAGGAGTGTCAGCATGTGTATTTTCAGGCTGTTCTAATCCCTGTTTTTAAAGATAGGGATGTGCAAACTATGCATCGTTTTTAGAGTCAAATTCCAAAAAAATAGCTTCATTTTCTCACCTGCCCCATAAAGTCAGTGAAAAAGAGCATGTTGCACAGGAAGGCAGTCCATCCCAGCAGATGACTCATACACAGACAGCGGTAATGGCTGGGCATGCTAATCATTGCTGACAGTAAAGATTTCATGGTCATCCTCTTCTGAACCTGAAACACAATTACACACACAGGTTAATGATGTCTTGTGAATTGTTCACAAAATTTAAAGCTCTGAACAGAGACCAGACAAGACATCAAGAATACATTCAGTCAAAAGTCAATGGTGACATTAAAAGCGAAGTGCGTAATTTTTTTGATTGTTGAGAATTTTCCATGCTTATGTGGGTCATTTTGACCCGCTTTAGACTTTAGCGCACATTTTCTGCAATTTAATGTTACCTTTTCAATCGGAAACTTTCAAGAAATCCTCCAAAGACGTTATTTGAACATGACTATGTAAAATGCTCCCACTCTTACCATGTCTCTCACACATGCTTAGTCACAAACAGCAAATTGAGAGCGATGATTCGTTATTTAGGGTCAATATGGCCCAGTGACAGATGGATCTTTAATGGTAACAGCACCAAACGGTTAATATAGAGATACAAGTATACAGTAAGTAATCCATTGGTAGGTTGATTTTACTGAAAAGTGTCAACACTGTGACTCTGAGGTGCATTCATTCAACCAGCCTGACACAGCAACATTGGCTCAACCAATAATGTGAGTTTGGGGCGAGATATCGGTTTGTCAACCAATGGTAGACAGAGGAGCGTTCGGCAAACCAGCTTGAAAACAGTAATTCTTTTTGCAGTACCATTTGGCAGAGAAATTGTCCACTTCAACTTTAACTAACAGAGCATTTAAGTTGAGCTATGATAAACAGAGCCATTTCCCCCCCTTCAACCACCCATCAAAACTTTAAAGAAATTAAATGAAACACGAGTAGGCTGTCTTACCAATTATTTGATCACATTGACTGAGGAAGCCCTAATATGGTTGTGACGTTTTGTCAAAAGATGTTATTAAAAGAGTAATAAAGGTTTCCTTGACCACACAAGCCTGTTCTCATTACTGACATCTTAGGTATTCTTTCAGCTCTCTCTACTGATGAGGATATCTCTCTGTTAATACAAACAAAACATATTTCCCTCTAATGGACTAACCATATTAGTTGGCATTGATGAGAAATGATTGATGGAATCCTTATGGACTGAGTTTTAATGTGCTAAAAGTCTTACTATAAATACAGAGATTATAGGCTTAAAATAATCTGTAAATCACTATTTAAACTATCTCTTCTGAGAGGCAACATTATTACGCATTTGAGACTGAGCACTCTGCAAATGTAAATACATTTAGTGCTGGCAGTCACATGATCAGATACTGACATGATGCAGAGAATGGGGATGTAATACATGCATTTATTCACATGGAACATATTACATGGAAAATTATGTACACTGGTGGCCAGAAGTTTGGAATAATGTACAGATTTTACTCCAGTGGAAAGAAATTGGTACTTTTATTCACAAAGTGGCATTCAACTGATCACAATGTATAGTCAGGACATTAATAATGTGAAAAATTACTATTACAATTTGAAAAAATATTCAGAACTTCCTAAACTACTTCAAAGAGTTCTCATCAAAAAATACTCCACGTGCAGCAATGACAGCTTTGCAGATCCTTGACATTCTAGCTATCAGTTTGTCCAGATACTCAGGTGACATTTCACCCCATGCTTCCTGTAGCACTTGCCATAGATGTGGCTGTCTTGTCGGGCATTTCTCACACACCTTACAGTCTAGCTGATCCCACAAAACCTCAATGGGGTTAAGATCCATAACACTCTTTTCCAATTATTTGTTGTACAATGTCTGTGTTTCTTTGCCCACTCCAACTTTTTCTTTTTGGTTTTCTGTTTCAAAAGTGGCTTTTTCTTTGCAATTCTTTCCATAAGGCCTGCACCCCTGAGTCTTCTCTTTACTGTTGTACATGAAACTGGTGTTGAGGGGGTAGAATTCAATGAAGCTGTCAGCTGAGGACATGTGAGGCGTCTATTTCTCAAACTAGAGACTCTGAGGTACTGATGTACTTTTCCACATCTCTTTCTGTCCTTGTTAGAGCCAGATGTCCTTTGTCTTTGAAGACTGTAGTATACACCTTTGTATGAAATCTTCAGTTTTTTTGGCAATTTCTAGCATTGTATAGCCTTCATTCCTCAAAACAATGATTGACTGACGAGTTTCTAGAGAAAGCTGTTCCTTTTTTTGACATTCTTGACCTAATATTGACCTTAAGACATGCCAGTCTATTGCATACTGTGGAAACTCAAAAACAAACACAAAGACTATGTTAAACTTCATTTAACAATCCAAACAGCTTTCAACTGTGTTTGATATAATGGCAAGTGATTTTCTAGTACCAAATTAGCAATTTAACATGATTACTCAAAGATAAGGTGTTGGAGTGATGGCTGCTGGAAATGGGGCCTGTCTAGATTTGATCAAAAATGACTTTTTTCAAATAGTGATGGTGCTGTTTTTCACATCAGTAACGTCCTGACTATACTTTGTGATCAGTTGAATGCCACTTTGGTGAATTAAAGTACCAATTTCCTTCTGAATCAGCTAAATCTGTACATTATTCCAAACTTTTGGCCGCCAGTGTATGTACATTTTATATGTGCTCTGACAGCACATTTTAAAAGAGGGCCACAAAACCATGCTTTATGGATCGCACTTACAACAGCAAATCGACAGGCTCAAGCCGCTACAGTATTTCTCACCTTGTTCCTTCCTGTAAACACACTCATGCATTAAATGCAACTAAAATTTCACTTCAAGTGTACTTCCCTCAGGTATTCAAAGCTCATCTTTTTCTCATTCAAGACCTTTATCAGTCCTAAAATTAGGTCAGTGCTAAATTTGCCAGCCCAGGTATCCAAACTCCCTCCCTTCACTACAGTAATTTAACAAGGACTATGTACTGAACATTTTGCCTCAGAGAGGTTTAGATAGAGCTGTACTCAGGGACAGATGGCAGTTTATATGAGGTGTGTAGCATGTTAATGATTGTGAGACTCAGAGAGAGATGGAGTTTTGACTGACAAGATTAGTAAGATTTACCTTTCCTTTTGCCTCGAGGCACAAATAAACAGACATTAAATAAGTAAAGTTTGATAAAATCGTTCAATATTCTGAATCTGGCCAAAGTCCCTTTATATATTATATTCTGAAACAAATAAGGACAAAACTGATGTAACCATATCTTAAAAAATACCATATTACAGTTAATGGTGAACATTACAACAGAAATGAAACAGAATTTAATCAAGCATCAAAACACAAATAAATCCAATAATGAAAAGTTATTAACCATGTTTACAAGCACATTATTTTCCAATTAAGTTCTACATTTTGGTTAAAGGGATTGTTCACCCAAAAATGAACATTTAAAATTTGAAATCATTTAATCACCCTCATGCCATCACATAAAAGCAGCATAAAAGTAATCCAAACTCCAGTGGTAAAATCTATATCTTCAGAAGCGATCTGATAGGTGTGGGTGAGAAAACAGATCAATATTGAAGTCCTTTTTTTATTTTAAATCTCCACTTTCACATTCTCTCACATTCTGAAAGTGAAAGTGGAGATTTGTAGTAAAAAGGATTGAAATATTGATCTGTTTCTCACCCAAAGTGAATGTATTGCTTCGGAAGACATATAAACACTGGATTTCTTTTATGCTCCCTTTATGTAATTTTTGGAGCTTGAATGGTCTGGTTACTATTCACTTGCATTGAAAGGACCTATAGAGCTAAGATAATCTTCTAGAAAATCTTCATTTGCATTCAGCAGAAGAATGTCATACACATCTGGGATGGTATGAGGGTGAGTAAATGATGAGAGAATTTTCACTTTTGGGTGAACTATTTCTTTAAGCCTTTATTCTGAAAAGGATGTTTACATGCTCCACGGCAATTGGAATAGTCCAATATAATAAGACGACATGCACATTCTTTTTCAGCTTTTTTCTTCTTGAAATACTGGAGATGCTCGCTACTGCCTTTTGTTATGCTGAATTTTAAGCAATTCTAATTCAGGTCCTTAACAATTGCACTAAAGAGTGTGAAGATTTGCAAAATGTCAACATGACCACACAGGATATCAACAGTTTGTTTCTGAAAGTTCATGGACCCCATTCAGTCGAATTACTGACAAGCATGGGTGTCATAAAATATCAATATATCGATTATTGATCAGCATGTTATTTTATCTATACATTTTTGAGGCATCTATATATTAACATCAGCCGACATTTCAATTAGAAGCCTAATTTGTGTGCTTTCAATTCACTGCCAGTTGCATTCCATTCAATGTAGTCTGATGTAATAGCTTTGTAAGACCACAACATTAACAATAACATTTACTGAACACGGTTGTGGCATGAACAAGGCATCTCACACACATTACGAGCTGATGGCAGTTCAAAGTTACTAAGGTTTTTTAATTCTTCAAGAATTAACAAAGTGACATTGATGAGTTTGCAGGTTAGTGTATGAAACTGGTGTAACTGTGCAAACTGAACAGTTAGAAATGACGACGTTTATTATGCAATTTCCTTGTATGTAGCATTGAACAGGTCTTTCATTCAAGCAGTCAAACCACAAAACAACATACTTTTAACTGAAAGTACATGGTGTGGGCTCTATGAAAGATACATATACACAATATATAATCCAGTAATGACTAGAGTAAATAATCGATGTCCTTTAATAATGATTTGGGTGGAATTTAATGGAAAACTATGGGAGTTGCGGTCCGTGGCGTTGCAGCCTCTGGAGACGGCGAGCCCGAGGTGTGTGCGTACCTTCATAGAAAATAATTGTTTCAAATTTTAGAACACGCCATGTCGTCCACCAGATGCGTCCGGTGCATGACCCACTTTAATTAACCATACCGCTCATACTTTACCAAAGTTGTGTTGAGAAATATGTTTGAAAAGACAAAGACTATTGTGCAACGAGCAGCCATTTTTATATTTGAAAATAAATTACATATTTCGATAATCATCGAGAAAATCTTCTGATTAATCGATAAGTTAATACTGAATTGATCCCAAAACTACAGACAAGTGTCATCCGCAATCAGACATTTTTGCACAGAAAGTAAATAACCTAGCTTTGCTTGACCTTTGGTCTTGTTTGTTTACGATCTGAATTTTTTACAGCTAATTCCATCTCACAAATTCAAAACAAAAAAATCTGCTTTTTAAAAATAGATATTGTGTGTGTGTGTGTGTGTGTGTGTGTGTATATATATATATATATATATATATATATATATATATATATACAGGTGCATCTCAATAAATTAGAATGTCATGGAAAAGTTCATTTATTTCAGTAATTCAACTCAAGTTGTGAAACTCGTGTATTAAATAAATTCAATGCACACAGACTGAAGTAGTTTAAGTCTTTGGTTCTTTTAATTGTGATGATTTTGGCTCACATTTAACAAAAACCCACCAATTCACTATCTCAACATATTAGAATATGGTGACATGCCAATCAGCTAATCAACTCAAAACACCTGCAAAGGGTTCCTGAGCCTTCAAAATGGTCTCTCAGTTTGGTTCACTAGGCTACACAATCATGGGGAAGACTGCTGATCTGACAGTTGTCCAGAAGACAATCACTGACACCCTTCACAAGGAGGGTAAGCCACAAACATTCATTGCCAAAGAAGCTGGCTGTTCACAGAGTGCTGTATCCAAGCATGCTAACAGAAAGTTGAGTGGAAGGAAAAAGTGTTGAAGAAAAAGATGCACAACCAACCGAGAGAACCGCAGCCTTATGAGGATTGTCAAGCAAAATCGATTCAAGAATTTGGGTGAACTTCACAAGGAATGGACTGAGGCTGGGGTCAAGGCATCATGAGCCACCACACACAGACGTGTCAAGGAATTTGGCTACAGTTGTTGTATTCCTCTTGTTAAGCCACTCCTGAACCACAGACAACATCAGAGGCGTCTTACCTGGGCTAAGGTGAGGAAGAACTGGACTGTTGCCCAGTGGTCCAAAGTCCTCTTTTCAGATGAGAGCAAGTTTTGTATTTCATTTGGAAACCAAGGTCCTAGAGTCTGGAGGAAGGGTGGAGAAGCTCATAGCCCAAGTTGCTTGAAGTCCAGTGTTAAGTTTCCACAGTCTGTGATGATTTGGGGTGCAATGTCATCTGCTGGTGTTGGTCCATTGTGTTTTTTGAAAACCAAAGTCACTGCACCCGTTTACCAAGTAATTTTGGAGCACTTCATGCTTCCTTCTGCTGACCAGCTATTTAAAGATGCTGATTTCATTTTCCAGCAGGATTTGGCACCTGCCCACACTGCCAAAAGCACCAAAAGTTGGTTAAATGACCATGGTGTTGGTGTGCTTGACTGGCCAGCAAACTCACCAGACCTGAACCCCATAGAGAATCTATGGGGTATTGTCAAGAGGAAAATGAGAAACAAGATGAGCTGAAGGCCACTGTCAAAGAAACCTGGGCTTCCATACCACCTCAGCAGTGCCACAAACTGATCACCTCCATGCCACGCCGAATTGAGGCAGTAATTAAAGCAAAAGGAGCCCCTACCAAGTATTGAGTACATATACAGTAAATGAACATACTTTCCAGAAGGCCAACAATTCACTAAAAATGTTTTTTTTATTGGTCTTATGATGTATTCTAATTTTCTGAGATAGTGAATTGGTGGGTTTTTGTTAAATGTGAGCCAAAATCATCACAATTTAAAGAACCAAAGACTTAAACTACTTCAGTCTGTGTGCATTGAATTTATTTAATACACAAGTTTCACAATTTGAGTTGAATTACTGAAATAAATGAACTTTTCCACAACATTCTAATTTATTGAGATGCACCTGTATATATATATATATATATATATATACATTGTGTGTGTATATATATATATACACACACACACACACACACACACTACTGGTCAAAAGTTTTGAAACACTTGCCTGAAATGTTTCTCATGATCTTAAAAACCTTTTGATCTGAAGGCGTATGCTTAAATGTTTGAAATTAGTTTTGTAGACAAAAATATGATTGTGCCAACATATTAATTTATTTAATTACAAAACTAAAATTGTATTAAAAAAAAAATTTTTTTTTTGAAATGGATGATTTGGACTGAATAATTAAGAAAAGCAGCCACTAAGTGCCCAGCATATAGATGGGAACTCCTTCAATACCGTTTAAAAAGAATCCCAGGGTGATACCTCAAGAAGTACATTTTTGCAAATTCTAGGCAAAGTGTGGCCACTTTGAAGATGCTAAAATGTAACATAGTTTTGATTTATTTTAGATTTTTTTAGTCACAACATAACTCCCATATTTACATTTCTATTATTCCATAGTTGTGATGACTTTACTATTATTCTAAAATGTGAAAAAAGTGTGTGTGCAAGTGACCCTAAACTTTTGAACGGTAGTGTATATATATATATATATTTAATACACCACAAAGATCTTCAGTTTTGTTAAATGTCACATGTCTAGAACTTCAAATTAAAAAATTTCAGATTCAAATACTTTAATCATTGTTCTAGGTCCGTTCACAACTGACAGTACCTTGTAGCACTCAGAATAATTTTCATTTGGACATATATACGAAACATAAATTATATAAATATATAAATTATATAAATCACATTAATTATTCCAAATTTTGATTACTATATGTATAAGCCTGTAATATTCATAATCTTGTATGATTATAAAATAATATATTCAGTTTTTTTGTAATCGTAATATTGCCTTATTTGGGTTATGGCAATGGGTTAATGCATTTAAAAAGTACCTATGTAATCAGAATATTACATTGACCTATATCTACAGAAATTCACATTTTAAAATCCTAAAATACTGGGGCCTGGGTAGCTCAGCGAGTATTGATGCTGACTACCACCCCTGGAGTCGCGAGTTCGAATCCAGGGCGTGCTGAGTGACTCCAGCCAGGTCTCCTAAGCAACCAAATTGGCCTGGTTGCTAGGGAGGGTAGAGTCACATGGGGTAACCTCCTCGTGGTCGCTATAATGTGTGGTTCTCGCTCTCGGTGGGGCGCATGGTGAGTTGTGCGTGGAGAATAGCGTGAAGCCTCCACACGTGCTAAGTCTCCGGGGTAACGTGCTCAACAAGCCACATGATAAGATGTGTGGATTGACGGTCTCAGACATGGAGGCAACTGAGATTCGTCCTCCACCACCCGGACTGAGGTGAGTCACTACGCCACCATGAAGACTTAGAGTGCATTGGGGATTGGGCATTCCAAATTGGGGAGAAAAGGGAAAATAAAAATAGAAAATCCTAAAACAATAACAGTAACAGCAATAACCACATGCCAATTAATATTGGAATATACTTATGCATGTAAATGCCATAATTGCTTACTGCTGTTACAAAGTTTGTTGACTGGTCTTACAAAAGATTACACATTTAAAAGAAAGTAAAATGGCAGACCAGAAAAAGTCTGGTGGCAAAGTACATTTGACATGACTACATCTTGGAAAGCTACAGACCTAAAAAGGAGTTGCATTAGCAGCATTTTGTGTGACTCACTGGCATGACAAATTAGATGGTGGGTTAAGTTAAGGAGCAGTTAGTGAAGGTTTCACAAGGAACATGTCCAAATTTATGATTCAGAGGGGGAATTTAATGATGCTTTGGGACAGGATTTGAGACACCCTGATGATATTTTTTTACATGTCTAAAAGTGACTAACCTGTCTTAAATCCATTGCCCAAGCTGTCATTTGTGATATTTTATATAACTACTCTTGATGGTAGAATTGAAACTGACACAATACTGAATTAACTGAGAGAATACAGTAAGAATTTTGAGAGCCATGTACATTTTTCACACTGAGGACTCATAATGATGTTTATCATGAGTGAACATTCACACACAATATGGCCATGATGAATAATCATAAAGTAGAATAATCACAAAGACCTCTTAATATGCAATTTATTGTTTTATTTTTAATGAAGAGCATGTGCTCATATTCATTATCTGCCAAATGAGGAATTGTTTCTCTATGAGGCATCTGCAATATCCAGCCCAATTACAGTACACAAAAGCGGACATTCCATGGTTTGAAACAGGTCATTAAAACAAGAGGGAAACTGGGTGCTAAGAATTAAAGCCACATAAAAGGGACCAAGGTACAGTAGCACAAATGACCAACCTCGCTGTTCGGCTGCTTGGCACTAGGTGTAACTGCATTCGCTTCACTGAGTGCGGAGAAGGAGCGCTGCCTCAATTCGGGCAAGAGTAGTGGTTCTTTGGGCACTGCACCGTAGCCGTTATTTTGTGGGATTTCCAGGAGCAGAGAGTTGGGGGAGTCTGAACTGTGATCTTTGCTCAGTGGTATTTCTGGGATGCTAAAAAGGTGTATGGTGAGAAAGACGCCCCAGGTCAGTGATGAAAAGAAATAGATGACTTGGTACTCTGAGCCTAGCACGACACCTAAAGCTGAGTGACCCCAGTCCATGGCTCCAATCAGATAGCCAAAAGCTCCACCAAGACCTGCAACACAGCACAACAGATTGCTTTGAGATTCACAAGCAGAAAATCATAGATAACTAATGTTCTGTGTGTAAACCAAGTGGCTTCTCTCAACAAGCTTTGCACTCCTTTTGACCAAAGAACTTCCATGATTTTTATAATTGTTTGTGATTTGAATATATAGGATGGATGGATGGATGGATGGATTGATGGATGGATGGATGGGAATGTTGACTTAGGCTAACATTCTGCCTAACATATCCCTTTGTGTTCCACAGAAGGAATGTCATACAGCTTTGGATCAACATGAGATTGAGTAAATAATGACAGAACATTTTTGGGTGAACTATCCCTTTAAGTGTTAGTTGTTGTTTTGGGAAAGAATTGACATTCATTAGCTCTTGTTATGCCATTTACATCAGTAACAGTAACCTTTATAATGTAAATAATGTGCATGAGAAATAACCAAACCAAAACAAACAAAAATAAACACACTCAGTAGGCACGGTCATGCACACACACCCATCTCTGAGTCACAGCAGCTATAAAGTCATGTGCCTCTGATGCTCTCAGCTTCAACCCATGATCTCAGCACATGACTGGGGCTGTGCTGGATTAGAACAACCTGAGTGCAGACGGAACACTCAGTGCCTAAGAACCCTGAGCAGTTGCCTAAAATCAGAACATGATGCATTCACAGCCAAGTTTTCCTATTAATGAATTTACAGCTGTATAATACACCTCAGGAATGTCTTACAAGCTCAGGTTGTTTTCTGTGATGGTAGCAGTGTGTAAAATTGCATAACATTTTGGTATCTGGTAATTAAATGGCTTCACTTTGTGTAATTAATTATTCATTGCCAAAGCACAACATAGTTAATGGTCTTCCACACTTCCTAAAGAGCAGTGAGTGAGAAGCTCCTGGAAATATACAGATGTCTTTTGTGTTGTAGATGTTTTGCACCAGAAAATGACTGCACACATGCCTCTAGTAGTCTGACTTGCATCTGATCACTTGTTTTAACTCTTTTTCTAAAGAGATTTTGATTGTAATCTTAGATCAGTAATTTCCAACCAGGAGATCCATGGAAAGATTTTGATTTTGCTTTGTTAAAGGGATAGTTCACCCAAAAATGAAAATTCTGTCATCATTTACATGTTGTTCTAAACCTTTATGACTTTCTTTTTTCCGTGGAACACAAAAGATGTTAGGAAGAATATTAGGGACTGACAGCATCAGTCACTATTAATTACCATTGCATCTTTTTTTCCATACAATGAAAGTTAATGGTGGTTACTGATGCTGTCAGTCCCTAATACTGAAACGGTATGAGGTCATAAATCACGACATAATTTAAATTTTTGGGTGAATTAAAACTTAATAAAAATTAGGGCTGTCAATAACATAAGTTATCAAATAACTAATATTGACAATCTCATGTTTTTCTTTTCAGTAAAACAAAATAATGTAAGTAATGTGTGCAATTTTTACAAACTTGAGTGGATGGCACAGAAAATATATGCAGAACATTTTTGCCAACAATTTGGAAAAATGAAACATGCTTTTATAGGTATCTTTATGCTTCCTCGTTAAAGGCAGATTTTATAAATCATACAGGACAAGCTAAACTACTTATTATAACAAATTAAGTATTAATAAGTATTAAGTCATAGAATCATTACATATCAGGGTGGACAATCAATTCAAGGGACACAAAAAACCTCCACTATCAGTGTTAAAATTACAAAATTACCATAAAAGAATACATGCTATTTAGAAATACACTTAAGAATATAATTTTTTTTTTATTGTATTATTTAGCTCTTATTTTTGTCAAAGATGTTTAAGATGCAGCTCTGGGATATGAGGAAATGACACTAGTACAATAAATTAAAATGATTTAAATTATTAAAAATTTGAGTTAAATAAACATTAAACATTAAATAACATCCTGTCTCTTGTGATAGGGAGTTACAAGTCACCGAATAGTAAAAGTGACTAGAATTGATGGTCTTTACTCACCTCACTCGCACTTCTCTCTTGTTCACAACAATACAACACTTTGCTCTAGTTTCCTTCATCATGTTTAAATGCACAGAGTCAATACCAATCAAATGAAGTTATAAAATTACAAACACAGATTAAACAAATACAAAACCAGATTTTAAATTTGTCAAAATGCATGCAAATGCATGGGAAATGCAAATACTGAACTCAATGCAAATCTCAATGCAATAATTAAATAAAATAACAACTTTCCCCAAACGTTAAGGACTTAATCTTACATACATAACAAGGACATTTTGGTGTCTATGTATGGATACTTGAGCCTTCCTGATGGGGTTGTGGGGTACACATGGCAAGGTAGGGAAAAACTGCCAAAGTGATGAAATGCAAGGAAGCACAATACTCCAAAGATCTCAAGATTTCAACCAGTAAACAGACTTTGCTGACAGTTTAGAGGATTTAATATAGGAAGCAAAGTATTTTCTGATGAATTTTTAACGCAACAAAATCTCTCAGAAGGCTTTAATGCTGCTATACAGACAGCAGGATGTTTAGTTACAAAAGCGAGGCGGCACCAAAGCACCTTACAGACCATGTTACAGATGGTGAAACAGGAAACAAGCTGTTGCCACGGTGCCAACTAATTTCACACAAGCATCTGGAATTCAGTCAAAATAATCTGCTACAAACCCTTAAAATGGGCCTATGGAAAAATGGTTTGAAACAAATCATGTCAGCTTTTTAAGAACAATCTCTAATTATTGTCAATCTATAAAACATATATAAACAGATAGGACCCTTTTAGACCCTCAAGAAAAAATTCCTTTTTCACTGTACATCTTGCCATTTCAGTCTCATTGGCGATCATAATTTCAAGCTCGATTACAATTCCTATAGCGTCATCTAGCGCTCTGCGCATGAATCAAACACTAGGAAATATAATCGACCTTGAAATCATAATTGTGCCTAGACTGCAATGGCGAGATGTACAGTGAGAAAGGAGTTATATTATGGTCAATTTTCACCCAAAACCAACTGGATCACTTTAGAAGACATTGATTAAACCACTGGAGTCTGATGGATTACTTATATGCAGCTTCAATGGCCTGATCACCATTCACTTGCATTGTATGGACCTACAGAGCTGAGATATTCTTCTAAAAATCTTCATTTGTGTTCAGCAGAAGAAAGTCATGCACTTCTTAGATGACATAAGGGTGAGTAAATGATGAGAGAATTTTCATTTTTTGGTTGAACTATCCCTTTAAGAGGGTTACATCAAACTGACATAACATGAAAGCATAATGCTTCAGAACATCTCCACAGCAACAGAGAAAGAGAAAAGTATAAAGAGGTGCTGTTCATAATGGAGATGTCAAGGTAACTGTAAAGCTCTTGAGACTTTGAATCTTGTGTTTTAAACTCACATTTTCCACTGTATTATCTCTAAAGCATTTTAACGTCTTTTTGTTTTGCCTTGCAAAGCACCAAAAATGCAACATCAATAAAGAATCATATGGTTCGTTTATATACAAGTATGATAGTATTGAAGTGAAGTATTGTTACTGCTTACCTGTGAGTAAGGCATGATAATGTAGACCTCTCTCTTTGTCCCGATGAGAACACACATCAAACAAATAGGCTTTAATGGGCCCATCAATGAAGTCTGCTGCAAAATCAAACATCACCACCCCAAACATGACGACCACAATGGCCCATGTCCTTTTCATATCTCTGTCCTGTACTGCGGCTGAAAAAACAGCATAAGCTTAGTTAACAAATGCATGCAACACACGCAATAATGTCTGTTACAAAGAAATGCTACTGAATAATGATCTCTTCATTTGAAAACTTCAAGTTAGGCCACAGTGAAAGAAAGAAAAGACTTTCACAACAAAATATAACAGAGTAAGCTTGCTGCTAATTTGAGTATTATTTTTCAGATGTTTCCAAGTCTTTGAGGCACCTAATTGTAGAAATAAAACAAGTTTTAGAGTTTTTTTTTTTTTTTTTTTTTTCAGAATTTTAAATGTGCATGCTTAGTAAAATAAGCAAATGCCCAGTAATAAAAATAGTAAAAATTATAGACTTGCCACTGTACACACACAGTGTATTTCCCATTCTAGTATGGGAAAACTGAATTGGAAATATGGTTGAATAGGCTAAAAATGCAAAGCAGAGCTGTGATTTTTTTTTTAATGACTGTTCAATTGGGAGTATAATATGAATTAAAAACAAAAACAGCACCCAGTTCTGAGAAATATTCAGAAAAATTCCATTGAACAGAACATGACTAGTTTTGACTAATTTTTTTTCTTACCATTTGAAAAGGGAATTTGATATAATATGAACACACAATAGGAAACAAAAAAATCTAAATAATTTGCTGTTCCCATGTCTGGTTTCCTTCTTTGCCTATAATTTCCATTCATATCAATGACATTTTCCACAGTCCCAGTAAAGCTGGTATAATGTACTAACTGCTTTTTGAATTACATTCCACTTTGTGTAATTGCAGATCCCCTACTACCTGCCTAAATTTACAGAATTAAATCTGTACACTACATACAAAAGTAGATCCATTTCATGATGTGTACGGCCATTTTACACTCCATTTCTTAGACAATTCAGCAACACTTACCTGATGTCACAGCATCGCCATTTAGAAATAAAGTTAAGCCCACTAACATCATAATCCCCAGTAACAGTATGTATGCTCGCCTCCGACCCCATGGGGACCTACAGTAGTCGCTTGCCGAACCAATGACAGGCTGCAGGATGAAGCCCAAAACAGGGCTAATGAGCCACACCAGACTGTACAGGTGCTTTGGGAGTCCAACACTCAGCAACACCGGTGTGACAAATGCAGCCTCAACAGCGTAGCAAAATTCCCTTCCAAACATGACCATGCCATGCATGATAAGCCTTCCTCTGGACCTCTTAGGAGGCTCCACCGCTCCAAACACAGCTGGTTTCATGGTGTCTACATAGTCCCCTTTTGGTCCCAAATCAGTTGGGTAGTGTTCCATGGATGTGACCGGGCTGTCTGGTGCAGAGAACCTGCAAGGCTGCTGGTCCTCGGTTAAGAGAGTCATGGTTCTGGCTCTCTGAATTGTTCTGGATGGCTTGAAACTCCTAATTTCTAGTGCATAGCTGAGCAATAATGCTCTGGAGTAGGATTTACAATGTGATCTGAGCTCTGAAAAGAGGGAGGTGGTGCTGGTTCCCAGTGTTACCAAAGGCCTCTGGTGGAGTCAGTTGTAGACACGTGACAAAGATTATGAGCTGTGGATATTTCTCCCTTCCTCCCATTGGATTCAGGGTTACAACAGTTTAGAAGTTCACTTGCAAGCCAGCATCAACAATTTGTAGGATTAGTTTAGAGTCGCTGCTATTGAGTTAAAGGGACAGTTCACCCAAAAATGAAAATTCTGCCAACATTTACTCACCCATGTGTCATTCCAAACCCGTATGACTTTCTTTCTTACGCAGAACACAAAAGGATATGTTAGGAAGAATGTTAGGGACTGAAAGCCTCAGTCCCCTTCCACTTTCATTGAAGTTTCCAAAGAAGATAGAAAGTCATACAGGTTTGGAACAACATGAGGGCAAGTAAATTACAGAATATTCATGTTTGGATGAACTGTCCCATTAACTCAATAGCAAATAACTGTCAGATAAATAGAGTGTAAAAATAATATTAGGTTAGTTTTGACTGAAGTCCAGCTCAACCATGCAGACCTTATATAGATCCTTTTCTGTTCTTGTATACCGGTATCGCCCATTACAGTAGGTAAATCAAGTGACGTACCATGTGATTCCTCACAGACTGCTTTAAGGGGGTCGGATGATGGAGCCAATATATTTACAATGTTAATGTATTTACAGTTGGAATCAGAGACTCAATGCACATGAGGAAGGCTCTCCCACCATATGCATTGTTCCCTCCTTCTAGATGACTAAACTTTGCTGCTTTGATTTACTCCAATCAGTCATGAGACATTCACAGAGTCTGTTAAGACATCATGTGAGCTACAGTTTGGCCATTTCCACTGATTTTTCACAAAACATCACCCACTCTCTCGGATTTAATCTACAAAGGCCAGGCTATGGATCACAGGGAACCGGTCAGATGATGCCATAGGGATTAAAATGGCACATTCCACACATATCTCTACAGTACACGAATAAGGAATGATTTTAGGCTACAGTAGTTATGAAATTTCTTTTTTAACACATTCCTCAGGTTGACTAATAGGAATTGTTTAAAGAGAAAGAAGGCAGAGAAAAGAGGTGATGCAGAATGTTGTCAACTGAGGAAATAAAATATTGTTGTAAAGCAGATACTGTATGAACTCAAAGTTTTAATAATTTATATCTCTAGAACAATTTAATTATGATTTCATTGCAATCGTTAAAATACAAATATACAAAATAAATACAGGCCACACAAGAAACAGTGATTGAAAGAAAAAATTGCTGTATCTCAAAGGGATAGTTAACCCGAAAATGAAAATTCTATCATAATTAACGCACCCTCTTATATTGTTCTACACCCATAAGATTGTCTTTCTTTTACTGAACACAAAAAAGAGAATGTTAGGCAGAATATTAGGGACTGACAACCTTGTAAGATGTCATGAAAAAGAATGGTGACCAGTGTTGGGTGTAATCCAATTCCAAAGAAATTAGTTACTGTAATCTAATTACTTTTTTGTCAGAAAGGTAGTGTATTGCATTACAGTTGAAATTCTTGTAATTAGACTACAGTTAGTTACTTTCAATTTATTTAATTACTTTTAAGTACATTATAGGGTTAGGCTTATTTCTAATATACACTTTGATCAAAAAAATAAAATGCACTCACAAGTACTTGAAAACCATCTTAAAACATTTAGACATTTGATACTGAATATCCTTGATAACAGCTTTTAAGTGATACATATATAACTACTGACAAAAAGAGTGATATTAAGGCTATTAAAGAACACCTGTAATAGGCTTTAATTAAAATGACACTGTAACAATTACAGATGAGAGTTGCATTAACTGGACAAAACAACAAAGCACTTTGCAGCCTAGAATCAGTTAGTTTTTCTCGCCTGTAGAACCCAGTGGTTCGCAATGCATAGTCATTTTGTTCTAAACTGAGTCTCCCCTCTCAGACTACCTCAGTGTGACAGAAATGGGGTTCAAGTGTTTGCATTCCTGTGCTGCATCACTGTATGCAAAGTTTAAAGAGACAGTCATCGTTCTGTCATCATTTACTTACCCTCATGTCAGTTTCAAACCTGAATGACTTTCTCACTTCCATGGAACACAAAAGGTGAATTTTGAAGAATGTCCTGGCAGCTCTTTTCCATATAATGAATGTGAATGGGGACTAGGGCTGTCAAGCTCTAAAAAAGCACCATAAAAGTGGTCCATCTGATTCTTGTACTATATTCCAAGACTTCTCAAGCCATACAATAACTTTGTGTGAGGAACAGACCGAAATTTCAGTCAATATTTACTGACGATCTTCCCTGCCGAAGCTCTGAAATAAAAATAAAAAGTTGTATGTACTACAAAAATGGCACATTGATGCCATCTGCACTGGCAGTAAACCCCATTGGTTCTCGCATGTCTTGTGACCAAATGACATTGACGTCAAACCTTGCACAATGCGTCTAATTCAGCCTGATCTCATGAAATTTACATGACAGTGGCAACATTTTTGCAAAAAGCGAATGAAATGATGTTGTAATCAGAGGAGGTTTTTAAGGTGAATATTAGATGGATGTTTCAGTGAGTAAAAATGTACCTCCCTAATCTAAAACTTTAAGCTAAACCAAACCAATAGTGTTCAAAAAGATAAATGAGAGGTGAACAAAACAGACATCCTTACCCTTAACCAAAACCTAACCGATAGTGTTTTAAAGGCAAATTCTACATTAAAATTACATTTGCTTTTATGGCACTTTCGCTTCACTTTCACTTTCGTTTTGAGCAATGTTGGCTGGGCTCGAGGCTCAGTCTCCGAGCTCAAAGTCCAACGCTCTATCAGGTGAGCTACCACAGAAGTTAACCACATCAGAATAAGTGTGTAAATGTAGGTGGGTTTGTAATACAAGTGTTAAAATGTATTGTTTTTCAAATGATGCGTTACAGTAAAAAAAAAAATCTAATAACATAGAATGTCTTGAGTAATAGAGTGAAAAATAAGTCTTTATAAAGTCATAAACAGCCATAGTACTCATGATTTGTGTGAAAGTGAATAAAAAGCCCTGTTGTTGAAGCATCTCTAGTGCTAATTTCACCAGGAAACTGCAGCAAAACGTAGAAAGTGGCACGTAAAAATCTGTTTGTGAAAATGAAGAAATAGTAATGTTCATTCTATGAGACTAGGTTGGTCTAATTCCACCATATTTTATTTAAGCTATATCAAAAGGGAAGCTTTTCGGTGAATAACAACTTTTACGTTTTTTTAAACAAAGCTATTGTGTGGCTTCAGAAGACTTAAAATGTAGTGCACAAGTTGTATAGACCATGTTTATGGTGCTTTTTATGTCATTTTGGAGCTTGACAACCTCAGTCCCATTCACTTTCATTATATGTACAAGTATGGCCAGGACAGTCTTCAAAAATTCACCTTTTGTGTTCCACAGAAGAAAATCATACCATTTTGGAACAACATGAGGGTGAGTAAATGATGACAGAATCTTCATTTTTGAGTCAACTACCCCTTTAACGAAGCTCCAACCAGCCCCTTTAACTTATAGGCATGCTTTAGCTTCATTACACTCTACGATACCAGCAGACAGAAGCTGTTCTATCTGCTTTTGCTCAAAGCCATACTCCTGCAGCACAGATCGAGTGTGCTCTCCAATGAAGGGATCACGAGAGAGGCAGAGCTCCACAGAGGAGCGAGACAGAATGAGTGCAGGGCAGGGACTTATCTCTCCCTGAGCGTTCCTCAAGAATGATCCCCTCACCTGGTTGTGGGGGGTGAGAGAGCACTTTGTCCAATGAAAGCACAGGGGTGACACAGAAATCTGTCAAATCGAAGATCCGACCCCACTCCACCGGTGTCTCGGTGGCAAACACCCAGGTGAACGTCTGCCTGAGCTTCGGCCAATCAGATACACTAATTTGTGCAGGCAAGTCAGCAGGATCCAAGCCCAGAAATGTGGCCAGACAGAAATAGTTTGCAAATAAGAGATAAAAAAGCAATACAGCAGCAAAGATCAAAGACATCATGCAGGACTATGAATCCAGAAGTCATTAGTACATAACATTGTTCATAGTAGGTGACTTTTAAAGAAAACTCTCTTCTTATGAGGGTCACACATGAATAGCAATAGAGTCATTACTATTTCAAAGCAAGATTAAGTGTAGCGCATTTGCACTGGGATGATTAGTGTGTTAGTGTGTAGAATTCCGTGGCTTCTCCTTAATCTTTGAATGCCTTTTACAAAAATTGACAACCTTGCAACAAGTCTGATGTGACCCTAAGAATCATTAAACATATCAATTGTACTCAAGGTGTCCTTTGTTTTTGTTTTTTTAGGTTAATTAAGCATCTACACTAAATTTACATACTGTTGTATACAAGTGTACTTACATTAAAATGCAATTAGGGTAAATATTGATTATGAAATTTGACTGGTAGAACATGGCACTAGCATTGCCAATGCAGATCACGAGTTCCATACCCAGGGAAAGCACATACTGATAATATGTATAGCCAGGGCCGGAGTGGGATTCATATTCAGCCCGGGATGTCATGTCCAAGTCAGCCCACACCCAAAAGGGGGGTTGGAGGTGAAGATGATAACAATAAAACAAGATCACAGCAAAAATATGCAATATATGTAATTACTTGAAAATTATTGAAGCTCTCCATGTCATTATACCAAATATGGCATTCACTAAGACTTTCACTTTGTCATAAGACATCATTGTATGTGTTGTAAAAATAAGTGAATGTTAAAGGGATATTTGATCATTTCCTCACCCTCATGCCATCCCATATGTGTATGATTTTCTTTTGCAGAACATGAATGAAGATGTTTAGAAGAACTGTTGGTCCATTAAATGCAAGTAAATGAGAAGCAGTGAGAAACAGATCAATAATTAAGTCATTTTTTACTATAAATCTCCACTTTCACTTTCATAAGCACTCTTCTCTCATAAGAATTCTTCTTCTGTTTTTGATGATTACATAAGCATATCGCCCCCTACTGGGCAGGGAGGAGAATTTATAGTTAAAAAAAAAAAAAAAACTTAAATATTGATCTCACCCGGCCAACTTTCTCACCCACACCTATCATATCGCTTCTGAAGACATAGATTAAACCACTGGAGTTGTATGGATTACTTTTATGCTGCATTTATGTGATTTTTGTACCTTCTGAGTTCTGATCACCATTCACTTGCATTGAAAGGACCAACAGAACTGAGTAATTCTTCTAAAAAGCTTCATATGTGTTCAGCAGAAGACTGAAAGTCATATACATCTGGGATGGCATGAGGGTGAGTAAATGATGAGAGAAATTTCATTTTTGCGTAAACTAAGTTTATTTTAAAGACTATATAAGCACATAATTACACTATAGAACTGTAAATGTTTATAACTCTTTCAAGATGTACAGGCTTACACTTTAAATGGTCAGTGCTTTGTATTTTAGATCATTAAAATAGCAACAGATCCAGTGAAACAATTAAGGTTGAGTGATTGTTTTACATTTTTACATGCCATTCAAAAACGTGCCATTTTACAATGATAAGAGTGAAATAAAAGACTAAAAATAACACAGTTGTACTTTTCTTTTCCTTGGAATATAAATGTTCAGGACAAAGGCAAAATAGTTACTGTCTCTTTAAGAGGGTTTTATCGCATTATACAACATTGAAGGCACTCTGCAGTTTGTTTCGTTGAGTTTAATCTTTTGAGAGCTGTAAAGTCCCATTATTTTCGTACCGTGTTGTGCTGTTGCATCTGTATTCATTTACTTTAAGTATTCTGTTATTTTGTGACAAAAAATTATTTTGTTATTATCATTGTGCACTGCTAGGGAAGAGGATTTCAGAGATTAATTAATTGAGATTGTGAGACTGCAGTCAGTATTAAACTTGTGATGATCTTGTACCTGAAGCACGTTCATCCATTCAGCTATTAGTAGCCTATCTGTTCTCGATGGATCTTCCGTGATCCTTCCCGCGCTGTCAAGTGAAGCGGCGCAACATCAGTTTCGTCTCTCACATGCTTCTCTCTCATTTGTTTGGGTGTGAGATGATAAAATACAGACTGTGTCCGCTATAATACGGAACGCAATTCTGATCCTTTAAATACCGGATGTTACGGACTGTTGGCAATTCTTATGCGACATATGATGAAAGTTTGTCAATCAACCTAACCGGCCCAATTTTTGACCGGCCCAGCGGGAATTCTCCCGATCTTCCCTATTGCCACTCCGGCCCTGTGTATAGCTTGAAAGCAATGAATCCACTTGAGGATCAGGAAACAAAGCAGTTCAGATCCGAATCGGTGTCTAATGCACAAATTACCAATCTGTCATGCCTCTGAAATATTTTTGATTGTTTGTTTTGTCATGTACACCTATTACATAACACCTATTATGAATAAGACAAACAATGCATTCATAATACACAATACACAAAACATTTGCCATTATATTGGCCACTTGTCCTTGTGTAGAACAGTACAGGGCCATATTTCGAGAGTCCTGTGTAAGGCACTAACCTTCATTAAGCTCTTTATAGAACTAAGGCTCTATGGCTCCAACTGCGACATACTTTCCATCAGACGTACGGTACATATCATAGAACGTTGCACCACTATCCAGCAAGTTCTCCCCGCGAGGGTGATTCCACAGGCCGATACTGCGAGACTTCCACATGAAGTAGCCTACATATGCTGCACCTTCCACCTGCACAAAAAACCCCCACATCTAATGTCAAAAAGTATCAGAGTATTTAATACTAATTTAATCAAAGTAGTTAATACATTAATTCCTTTCATTCTGTCATGCAGCGTATGTATACTGAGTGATTCTGATTGCTGTTCCAGAGGGAGATGGTCTAGACTCTAGAGTTTTACACGTTAATCGGGTCATTTAATTCTGTTTACATTAAATGTATACGCAAAAAAAAATTGTCACTCAATGCCACTAATAACAGCCGCATCGAGGACTCATCATAACATAAAAAATTACCAATTTTCAATTACCATATGAAGCTATTTCAAAAAGTGGTGGGGACAAAATTAGCAAAGGCAAAAAGTAATAGGGACATGTCCCACCTGTCTCACCCGTAAATTATGCCTGTGACCAAACCAGCACATACCAGTGTCCAGTGTGTACTGTTATTGCACAGTTATATAGCATATAATTATATGCTATTTATATAGCAAAATTTTCTGTACAGCTGCTTTTAAACAATGTATGTTGTGAAAGGCATAATACAAATAAAAATGACCTGACTTGACTACTGCTAGTCCAAGATGGTCATTTTAGCAGGGCAGAGAAAAACAAACATATTAGTGTACATGTGGAATATTATCCTTGAACAACAGTCGTAAAAGATAATGTTATATGTTAGGCAGTGTTGTCTCTTGCCGACTTGGTGACCATGAAGCAAAGATAAACAACTGATCACAACCGTGAGATGCACAAAAGTTAGAGGGGTCAAATGTTACTTAAGAATGTTAAGCGGCAGTGTAGGCAGGCCCAAAAGAAATGTTGTATAATGACAGGGTTGCTGCAGAGTTTTTAAAATCTAATTTAAGACTTTTCAAGACCTTTTTCAAGACCTGAATAAATAAAATTACTACCGTATCCCCATACCAAAACAAACCAAGACAATCTCAAAATAAATCATGTATCACAGACTCTTACTTAAACAGGCAGAGGCACACATTCAACATGGTCTTAACATTGCTTATCAGTAAAACAGGGTAGGCTATATGCAAGTTTAAAATACTCAATACATGTTTTCCACATATGTCACATAAAAACTGGTTTATGTGCCATTATATAAATAAATACAAATTAGAGGTCGACCAATATTTGATTGTGCTGATTTGATAATGTGTTGAAAGCCAGCTAGTCTGTCAACATTTTTTTTTTTTTTTTTTTTTTTTTTTTTAATTGGTACCCTATATTAAATGTTCTTAGTCTTTCTTTCCTGTGATGGGGAGGGCCAGACAGAGGCTGCAAGAGTCCAAATTTAATTAAATTCCAGATGCAGTTTATGTATGGAACTTTGCATTAATTTGAACTTTATAGGCACTTTAACTTTGAAATACACTGGGGACTCTTATTTTGAAATGTTTGCGCTTCACTGCTTCCAACTGCTCATTCAAACAAATTATGGATATAAAACGTGCACTCCTACAATAATCTACAATGTATTAAAATACAAACTATTAAAAGTAAACATTGTCATATTTCATCAACACTATATCATCATCATCAACAGTTGATCTTTAGTGATCGCTTGTCATAAGTATGTAAGATCCAGAAACCCTTGTTATTAATGACACCTGTAGCCGTTAAGTGTACTGCAGCCAGCTCATGTTCGTGCACACACTCCATAGAGACGCGAGTGTGCATCGACCAAAACAATGACGTAACATACAAAGAGGCTGAACTTGATTCACCGGCATCATGCTGACAGATGAGGTAGCATAATTAAAATTACAGTTATGATTGTTTTACTACAAACTTTGAGACTAAACTAAAACTACTTATCAGCTTACGTAGCATACTGATACTACCGAACTATACCAGACAGTTTACTGTTGCACTGCAGTTATGTTGCACTATTGTATTTTTTGTATGTCATATGTTGTACTTCAAATAAGAAACCAGTGTATTTGCTTAAATTTATCCTGTATACCTGACTTTTAGTATAAAAAGTAGATCGTTGAAATTATTTGAAAGTTACGAAGCAAGGTAGCTTGCGATTCATCAGCGTTAGCAGGCAAGATCAAGTTAGCTAAAATTACACAGAGCAATCCTTATGGCACTATATTTCACATGCTTTGCAGTTATGTAAGCTTGCCTGTCCAATAAGAAGAACGCCAATTCAGGGTCGGTTTTGATCCCCAGAACCGAACGAAGGTCCCTCCAGGAATCAAATGCCCTGCCGATGTTCACTCTAGTTTTCGCTCGACCACGATCATGTTCCCGCTTAGCCAGATTGGATTCAGTAGATAAATGGTTTTTTTTGGCTTACTCAGAGTTTGTGTAGGAGTTGGTGTTGTGCTGGGAGCCGGACATTTGCTGGATTCCATCTCTAAGATAACATTACCTAGTGTTGCAGTTTGTTGTCGCTGTTGAATAGCGGAAGAGAAGCACTGAGGCAAGGCTCTCGGGAGCGCGCATAAACATCACATCCTTTGGATTTTCCCGGCAAAACCGACCCGCTCCCTTCACATGAAAATCAGTCTACAGGCTTTAATAGGCAACCTAGGAAGTCCGGGAAGGGCTCATCTTTTAAGTTGCATTACAAGCCGTTCACACATTGGCGGAAAAAAGGCGAATATTACATGAAAATTGTTTCATATGGTACCTTTAATGATTGTTAACTGCCCCGCAACATCTAAAAACACTCACAAGCCCCCGCATGCTTGGAGAAAATAAAACAGTGCCACGTTTTCACTCTGAAGGATGCTGCGCATGCATTTATTTAATTAAATGGTATTCTTTTGAAGTTTGATAATCACATTAGGTCATATTAGGATTCCTGTGATTCTGCCCCCAAATTTAAGGCCTCTTTAAATAAAAATTAAGATTTTGTTGTATCATTCAAGATATTTAAGACTTTTTATGACCTTAAATTTTGGAAAACTGAATTTAAGACATTTTAAGGATCCGCGAGAACCCTGAATGATCTTTGAGTAACGCTTATGAAACACTCAAGCATTTCTAACAATTATTCATAGAAGAAAACATAAAAAACACAATGATTGCAGGGTGTAATACAAACAAATTGGCATGCAAGTGTCTCACAAACACTATTTGCCTGTCTTCGGGTTAATAACCATGGTGTTGCCGAAAGCTACTGTCAGTATCAAACTACAGGTTTTATCATTGAGTGGCAAGGTGCCTCTTATAGGGATTTGGATATCTTCGCTGCCTAACAGGCAAACATCTAATCATCATAACCACAGCTCTTGCCCACACTCACATTAGCTTGGCTCATACATGACATTCACACATCAGGTGCCCCTCTTCACTAGTGCAGCTCCGCACCAGGTCTGAATTACTAATGTGCGAGGTGCTCCACTAATGGATTGTAACATATTAAAAAGGTATTTACCGCTATTTATTTCCTAAATAAAAATTGATCTAGCACAGATTAGACCTTGTTTGAGCAAAGTACACAGCTTCAGTCAAATCAGAGGTCCATTATCTGGTAATTGTAAACTATAAGGGGAGAAATCCTTGGTCTTATCCTTGGTCAACAAAATGCATTTAGAAGTGATGAAATGCAATTTGTTGCCCTGGTCCTTCATTACTTCATTATGGCCTAAAAGCTTGGAATAACTTCCAAAAGTTATTTAAAATAACTTTAAGCACTATCAACTTAAAGCATGATTTTTTTGTCCAGAATTCTACTGTGAACGCCATAGGCTTATAATCAAATTCTTTAGCATGCCATCAGCTGATACACAGCTGATTTAGACTCATTCAAGCCAAAACCACTCTCTCACCATGGAATCACTTGAAGAAAGCTATAAAAAAGGCCCTTGAGCAACACTTGCCTCAGCCCACGAGAAAATGGCAGATGCTGTTAATACAAGCAAGTCATTTCTACAAACAGAAAATCAGTGACATTACCAGGAAAATGTAAAGCTGCAGGACTCTACTATCAACCACAGGGAAGTTTTTTTTCAATTACCTCAACACATAATATTTATTTATATTATTTAAATTATAAAAGAGTCCGATGAGGTATCTCAGGGAGCTGTAAAAAATTATACTAATATTTTAATTTCTCATGGTTGAGCGGCCAACTCGTCTGGGCCCTAATTTCCATATTTTATAAGATAGCAAGCATTAATGATAAGCTTTGCAGTGAAATACTTCACAGTTTCATTTTTTAATCCACAGATTGAAATTTTAATGGACAATGACCATAAATTAGTAGCTAGTTAGTTAGTTACTTGTTTTTTTTTTTTTTTTTTTTTTTTTGCATTCAAAGTGATTATATTACACTGATTTGGAGGAACATTTAGGGATCAAGGAGCCAATGGACCAAGGAACCAATTTCCTTGACTCTTCCATGACTTTTTAAGTCATTTGTGAATTCTGGATAAGGATTCTAAAACATCTTTTTGATTCTGACCGATTTGCAAAGGAATTCTTCTGAAGATGTTTTAAATAGCAAATTCTGGTCATGAGACTACATTAGGATAACGTAAAGATTATGTTGTAAATTGGTCTTTTAATGGTAATGTAATTACGGGTCTATGGCATTGCAGTTATGTTGACAGTAAATCATGGAATTACCAAAATATAACAAATAAATTAGCTAACTGGATTCTGGGTTACCTCGGAACATTGGGAGGATGGAAATATGACTTGTGAATTGGTAGTTTAATAATGGAAGCATGAGCCTGTGACGTTGCAGTTACGTTGCCAATTAGTAAGTCATGAAATTACCAAAAAGTACAAATAAATTACATAACTGGTTTGTTTTGTGCCGTGTTGGGTGAATGTGATTACATAGTAATAAATGACTGTAATAAAATTTCTTTTTAGTCAAAAAAGTAGTGTAAATCATTACATTTTTAAATCCTTGTAATCAGATTACAGTTACTGACTTTCAATTTAAGTAATTACTTTTAAGTACATTACTCGCGCTAAAGTAACATGTATAATACATTTAAATATGAATTCATATGTACGTCTGTTAGTGATTCTGTGACAGCTGAAGCGTGTGCGACAATGAATGAGGAAATATAGACATTTCGAATTTGAGTGGAAAACCAAAAACTTTTCTATGAAAAGTGATTTAGAAAGTAACTTAAAAGTAAAATAAAAAGTAATGCATTACTTTTTAGGTGAAGTAATTTATTGAAACATTTATTGAAAAGTAATTAGTAATCTGTAGTTGATTACTTGTTTTGAGTAACTTATCCAACACTGGTTGTGTGTTACCTGGGATGCTCACACATCAACCAATACTACGGTTTGCGAGCAAGTTTTACTCCATACAATAGCAATGCCTAGCCGATGAATATTTAAGGACCGCTCACAACTAGACAAATATATTTTCACTATAGAAATTTCCATGACTTATAAAGTTTGTATATATTATATTGACTTTTCCAGTCATGCAAACACAATTTAATAACCCCTGATATTCCCAGGTTTTCCATGGTTGTGGGAACCCTGAAAGCACACAGAGAAAGATCATATTCCGTGGGTCATCCTACTTGGGAAAGACCCATACTAATAATACTCACAGGTGCGGTAATGAAAGTAGATATTTTCAGTAAAAGCCACTTGAAGGAAAAAAACCAAGGAAAATCAGTTATGGTAAAACATATTGCAGAAACTACCGACATGCTGGGCAGAAAACTGAATGACAGTGTTGAGACAAACAAGGTTTGTAATGGCTTCATTCCAAGCAGTGATTGATAAAAGCAGGTAAAGGAAAAGGCTTTTAGCACAGAGAAAAACAATACACAACACAACCCTCAGTTCAGATAGCCTTGACATATGGAATGAATTCCTGCCAGCAGAAGTGCATTGTTTTCCAATGACTTGTCAGTTTTAAAAAGAGTAGCACACTTCTCAGCTAACCAGCTCCAAGAACAATTACATTCAAAAGAGTCTGTGGGAACCAGGAAAACTGTCTACTGGTATTTCAAAAAGAAGTAAATAATTTGTTGCCAGGAACTAATTTTAAGGCAAGGTGTAGAATCTCACCATGCTGGCATCAATGATCTGGCTCTGTCCTGATCTGCTTCTCTCCAGCAGAGCAAACACAATCCCAAACGCACACATGAGACCCCCTCCTGCAAAGTCTGCTACCAAATTAAGTGGAGCAAAGGGTTTCTCTGAACTACATCCCAGCATGGAGAGCAAGCCTATCATAGAGAGAAAGGAAGATAGACAGAGTCAATTCATTTTTTTTTTTTTTTTTTTTTTTTGTATAGCGCTTTTCACAACACACATTGTTTCAAAGCAGCTTTACAGAAAATCATGCATTAAAAAAAAATCTAATATCTGTAATATCTATAATGTCTTACAGTGATCATTGTGTAGTTTGATTAAATATGATTGTAAATTGTGTATAAAAATTAAATAATTAAATAATAATTGTATTTAGAACCCCAGTGAGCAAGCTGAAGGCGACTGTGGCAAGGAACACAAAACTCTATAAGATGTTGGTTAATGGAGAAAAATAACCTTGGGAGAAACCAGGCTCACTGTGGGGGCCAGTTCCCCAGTGGCTAAACAACATGAATATAATGCCAATATTAGTTATTTGTGTGCAGTGCAAGTCATGGTTTAAAATTATTAAACTAAGTAAGTGTTAAGGGTCAGTGTGTAACTGTAAGATTAATGACTAATGTCTTTGAAGTCCATCCTGGATTAACTACAGAAGTTCACATAGATGCATTGTTCTTTATTAGTTGGCTGATGAAGGCTTTTGTTGGCAATTAAATGATATTCCATTTCAAGAGTGTAATCCATCAGTAGACAAAGGTGATTCAGGCAGAGATTAATGATGAGGTGCATCGCAGAGAGTGAGAAAAATATATATTCAGGACATGATTAGAACTGCAAACTGAAGCCTTGTGAATCAAGTAAGAAAATAATCCCATGGCTCAATATGGCTAAGCAGCTAATGTGATATATTTAAATCACAGTTAAAGGTCAGCTAAAAATACCATCAATTAAACCATTTCTGTCACTAGTTAGCATCAGTTTCAGGTTCTGTGTTTTCTACTCTTCAAGAGATTAAGAAAACTTTTAATATACAGAGAGAATGCTCTGTTGTTCAGCTCCCATTAGCAGTGGGAGTTTTTTTCAAAGCCATTATAGAACCCAAACACTTAGGGAAGGCGGATGGTCTATACTCAGGAAGTGCGCTGTCATCACAGATAATTCAAGGTAAAAGCTTGATTGTATTGTTAGCATGCATAAGGTCACAACAAAAGGAAAGTCATGGGCTCAAAAATAAAAATCGAATCAAACTATCCCATTTGTGCAGCAACAAGCTTTTAAATTGTGCTCTAAAAGTGACCCAAACATGCCCCTATTCACAACATCAAATGCAACATCAGCACTTTGGTATACTCTGTAGTTTTTAAAGTGCTCTATAAATAAATTTGAATTGAATTGGGCCAAACTCTACCCTCACAACCCATTGACAGCATCCCAGTGGAAAAAAATAAGACTGTAACAAGACAATTCATGAAAGTTCATGTTAATCGAACAATCTGAATGTATGTAATAAGCTTTTGGATGAAAGCATCAATGGTTTGCGAAACCATCTGTCTGATTCATTGCAGTTATTCCTCACTGGAGATTTTGAAAATTACTCTGAAATTCAGCTGCCAAGACAATGTACATTCATACTGTACAAACACAGCTAATTTAGTGCCTCCTACAGAGTGGTAAGATGGTTAATCAAATTAAAGTACATACAATTGCGTGTTAAAAAGTATTTACAGTGCATCCGGAAAGCATTCACAGCGCTTCACTTTTTCCACATTTTGTTATGTTACAGCCTTATTCCTAAATGGATTAAATTCATTATTTTCCTCAAAATTCTACAAACAATACCCCATAATGACAAGTGAAAGAAGTTTGTTTGAAATCTTTGCAAATTTATAAAAAAAAAAAAAATTGAAAAAACCTCAATACTTTGTTGAAGCACCTTTGGCACCAATTACAGCCTCAAGTCTTTTTGAGTATGATGCTACAAGCTTGGCACACCTATTTTTGGGCAGTTTCTCCCATTCTTCTTTGCAGGGCCTCTCAAGCTCCATCAGCTTGGATGGGGAGCGTCGGTGCACAGCCATTTTCAGATCTCTCCAGAGATGTTCAATCGGGTTCAAGTCTGGGCTCTGGCTGGGCCACTCAAGGACATTCACAGAGTTGTCCCGTAGCCACTCCTTTGATATCTTGGCTGTGTGCTTAGGGTCGTTGTCCTGTTGGAAGTTGAACCTTCACCCCAGTCTGAGGTCCAGAGCGCTCTGGAGCAGGTTTTCATCAAGGATATCTCTGTACATTGCTGCATTCATCTTTCCCTCGATCCTGACTAGTCTCCCAGTTCCTGCCACTGAAAAACATCCCCACAGCATGATGCTGCCACCACCATGCTTCACTGTAGGGATGTTATTGGCCAGGTGATGAGCGGTGCCTGGTTTCCTCCAGACATGACGCTTGCCATTCAGGCCAAAGAGTTCAATCTATGTTTCATCAGACCAGAGAATTTTGTTTCTCATTGTCTGAGCGTCCTTCAGGTGCCTTTTGGCAAACTCCAGGCGGGCTGTCATGTGCCTTTTACTGAAGAGTGGCTTCCGTCTGGCCACTCTACCATACAGGCCTGATTGGTGGAGTGCTGCAGAGTTGGCTGTTCTTCTGGAAGGTTCTCCTCTCTCCACAGAGAAATGCTGGAGCTCTGTCAGAGTGACCATCGGGTTCTTGGTTACCTCCCTGACTAAGGCCCTTCTCCCCCAATCGCTCAGTTTGGCCGAGCGGCCAGCTCTAGGAAGAGTCCTGGTGGTTCCAAACTTCTTCCATTTACGGATGATGGAGGCCACTGTGCTCATTGGGACCTTCAATGCTGCAGAAATTTTTCTGTACCCTTCCCCAGATCTGTGTCTCAATGCAATCCTGTCTCGGAGGTCTACAGACAATTCCTTGGACTTCATGGCTTGGTTTGTGCTCTGACATGCACTGTTAACTGTGGGACCTTATATAGACAGGTGTGTGCCTTTCCAAATCATGTCCAATCAACTGAATTTACCACAGGTGGACTCCAATCAAGTTGTAGAAACATCTCAAGGATGATCAGTGGAAACAGGATGCACCTGAGCTCAATTTTGAATGCCATGGCAAAGGCTGTGAATACTTATGTACATGTGATTTTTTATTTTTTTTTTCATTTTTTTTTTTTTATAAATTTGCAAAGATTTCAAACAAACTTCTTTCACTTGTCATTATGGGGTATTGTTTGTAGAATTTTGAGGAAAATAATGAATTTAATCCATTTTGGAATAAGGCTGTAACATAACAAAATGTGGAAAAGTGAAGCGCTGTGAATACTTTCCGGATGCACTGTTAGCCAAAAATGTACAGTATGAAAAAGAAATTGTATGTCATTGCATTTGAAACAACATATCTATTCAAGAACAATAACACTAGCACATTTTTCAAGCAAAACTCTTCACAAAGAGAGGTTTGTTTGGTTTTAAATTATAAAACAATCAGCCTGGTTTTATAAAAATTAGGTGACTGTGGCAACATTTCTGCAAGATGATATTATGTGGTTTCACTCAGTAATTTTTTTCTTCATTAAAAAAAGCTTTACTCCTAAAGAAATTAATTTTAATTTTTAAACATATATATAAAATCATGAGCACTCACATGAAATGAAAAATTCAGTCATATCAGTAATGTTATTAAAGCTGTTTTATTCTGCATGGAGAGGGTCCCCTCATGGGGGCTGCCACGTTGAGATCACATGAACAGTCAAATACTACTTGCTTAATCTCAGTAACCACCCTGTTATTGGACACTTTCACTCTTGGATTAAATTAATCATGGCTGACTGTGAAAAGAGATTTCTACAATGGCATCTGAAACTGAAAACTATTGATTTTAAATTATGCTGCATCCAAGTCACTAGGTGTCAGTGTAAGTCTAAGATGACCCAAGTAAAAAGTTACTGATTGCACCTTTAAAGGTATTGCGGCAGTTCCGAGGTAAATTGTCCACTGTGTGGCACTAAAAGCGAGTTAAAATTTCTACCAAACAGATGGTGTTTTTAATATTGATGCACTATAGAGTTTTAAAAACAAAACCCACCTCCCTGCCCTAAACCTTAAACCTAAACAATAGCAAATGTGTCATGAAAAACATGAAAAATGCAATTGCTGAAGCAACTACGTCATTTTGTGGTGATTCTATGACACATTTTAAGCTCTCATCTCGACTAATGTGAACTTCAGGACTCATACCCTGGTCCTTTGCATCACAAGCGCAACACTATCAGTTGAGCATCTGCGTAAACTAATCGGCCTCAAACAAGCTTGTAAATGTAGTTGCTTGAGTAATGCAAATGAAAAAGGTATCAATTTACAAAGTCATGCACTACAGTACTGTAAAAGTGTTTTGATGTCATAAGATATCATTGTGTGTGGAACAAAAAGTTAGTGTTTATGAACTGATAATCTTCCATTTTACTTGTGATTATGTGTGAGAGTGAATAAATTAATTGTTGTTGTAGTGCCTCTAGAATTCACCAGAAAAGTCCCATGATACGTACAACGAGCCATATAAAATCTTTTCGAAAAATTGTAGGTATAGTAACGTTATTCTATGAGACCAGGTTGCAAACAATAGTTGTAAATAATAGCTCTAAAAAAACCTCTAGTATCATTTGGACATGCCACATGGTTGATTATGTTTATAAAAGTCAAGAATAACAAGCCACAACACTACTTGTTTCCTGAGAAAAAAAACAAAACATGATAAGATACGTTTACAATATAGAATCAAAATAATATTTTTTGCAATTAATGGCGCCGTAGAACTATACTGCTCCATCTGGCTAAATGACAAACCAATCTGCAACCTGAAAAATGCTGTAGGACAAAAAAGTCAAAACTTTGTATGCATAATCAAGAGAAGTGCTCCACCAAAGAAGTTTTGAACCTCACATAGTTCGGTCTCTGTAATCAACTCTGCTTTTCAACTACTGTGTGATTGAGCCTAAGGGCGTTCTGGGAAAGCTTATTAGCAAAATAATGGCCAGATAGTTGATATCATGCCTGGCAGCCTTGGCGTAGGATCCGATTTGGCCGTAGCCGGTGAGTCGAGCGTAGATCAGGCATGGGTTCTCTTTTAGTAAGTCTTCAGGACCTAATCCCATTTTCTCCATAACACCTTAATTATGCCAGAGTGAGAAATGTGATAGAATAAGAAAAAACAGTAAAAACCTTGAAGGTACATAAATTGGAACTCAAAGGACCAGAGGTTTAGATAAGAACAAACTATTCTTGTATGGATTTAAAAATCACAGGGGGTAAAATTGCAATCACCCCCCTAAGTCAAAGCAGTTGTTGTGAAATCAACAATCTTTTTTGTTTCGTTTTATTAGTCAAAAATGCTTTAAATTATTTACAACAAGGCAAGGCACAATATCAACAGAGTTTACCTGTACAAAATTAAAGATACATTTATTTGCAAACAAAAAGAACAAATTGAGATAGAACATGCATTTCTGGACTTATGTTTTTAATTGTTTCACCATTATTAAGTTATTATATTTTGTAACCACTGTTTCATCAAAATGCAGTGATAACAAAAGTCACATCTAAAGGACACAAAAAAGCTGCAGGAGCAGAGATAATTTAATTCATTATAAGTTCTAGAGTTTATTCAGATCGTGAGAGTCTGTTAAGCATGGCTGACGTTATTGATGTACCCAAACAAATAAAACATCTCAAATTATAGGAATTGGTATTAAAACCAACCTATTGTGCTAAAAAGATATATTCAAGCAGTAAATACCTTGCATCAATTACCTAGAGAAAGTATAACTGACCCAAAGTTCCTTATTCAGTGTTTAATATTGTAATAAGCAATTTCAACGTGCAAAATGTTTGCTCATTATCACAAATGCTGTCAAAAGAGCTTAACCTGTATAGAATCCGCATTATTCTTTTAATGAAACTGGTTTCAGAACAGTCTAGAAAGCACCTTATTTTAATCCTACCTCTGTATACGGCTTCGAATGCAACACTTTTCAGTTTTCGGACGAAGCCTATCTCTCTCCTCAAAAGCTGATGATTTCAGAATATACCACTGTATCAGAATACCCATAACCCAACAATTAAAAGTGACAAAAAATGACAATAAACTTGACGTCGGTAAGAACGTTTCTGCTAAAAACCTTAAAATAAATGTAGCTATAAGTCAATAATAATGATTTCTGAAGACATAATTTCTCTTAATTTCTCTCCACCATGATATCCTGTCACTTTGGGTAAGGCATGTAGGCTACTTCATATACAGTAGCCTAAATGCCACAAAGTGATGGAAAATATCCCATATTTTCATTTCACTTTATGCCTATCCCAGACCAGGGAATTTAGCTTTAAAAAATAAGAAACGATCCCTTAAAAAAACATTTAAATAAAAATCACGCTTGTGGCTTGGTTCAGTTCCCAAAAAGATTCTAGTGCCATCAAGGATAAATAATTAAACATGATCAGATAAATAAGGCACTGCTTACATGTGAAATCATTAATATTTTATAAATTAAATAATAAATGGAAATTGTAAGACAGATTTGACCAGACAGCAAAATGTTTGGAAGGTCACTGCTACTTCATTTCTCAACACTGACTGTGCTACAAACATTACAATCAGTAGAATGTGTAGCATACATGCAATGCATAGCAAATTTACACAGTCTCAATTCATCAATTAATTAATCAATTCAAAGTAGCAATCAATGCAAACAAACAGATAGGACATGGTATGAGATGTATCGAACTGGAATTACATTTCAAAAGAATTTTAATTATATAGAATTGTTGCATTGAATGTCTTGTATGGATAAATACTTGGCTGCAAGGTCAGTCTCAGCTGACCTTGCATCAAGGAACAACATTCTCAATGGCATGACTCAAATGTTCTGCCTTGGGAAATACAAATCATACTAACCTTGTGTATTAGCAGTGGAACTACATAACCTTCAAATCCATATGTTTCTTAGTTCCATCAATAAGAGGTTGTTTACATCACGGCCATTTGGGAGCATTCAGTCAAACTCTTCCATGTTTTGGTGCAAATGCACTTTTCACTTGGTAATAATACAGCTAACACTAATATAATTTTTTGCCTGTTGGGCCTATGCAGTTCATTGCAATGTTAATATTTTCAGCATCAGATTTTATGGACATATTTATTTACTTTTGTGCAATTAACAGTTATGGTGCTGTGCTGGGTCACCATTGATGTCTATTGTAAAATCTGGTTCCTAGCAAAAGAACCACTTCCCCCACATTATTTACTTTCTCTAAGATAACCAGCCACACACCTTCCAAACATACTGTCCATGACATGCTGGTTAACCTAACAACCATGAAAACATCTGACCAGTTAGGATTTATCTCTTAGCACAGCAGCTTCACCCAAAGTTGTACAGAGTGACTGTGTTATATAGTGCCATTTATGGCATTTATTCAATTGATAGATTTGTAAATCAAATTAGAGATAATATTTGAGTCATTGCTTCCTGTTTTGCAAGGCTTTAATTACATGAAAATATTGTCACAATCAACACCTCCCTTCTTACATTCAAAAACACATTCTGAAGTAAACAGCAAAAGCAGCATGACTTCCAACAGCATCAAGGCAATTAAAATCAACCTTATTCTAACAGAGAAGGCCTAGTTTTTTTGTTTTTTTTTCTTGGTTCATGAAAGAAATTTGATTGCGCTGCAGATGAAAAGGAGCTGACATGACTTGTTTCTTCCTAATGAAATGACTAGAACAAGAAGTCTCTCTCTTTGAGGACAAAAGAGACTCTAGCAGTCATATTACTGATGTAACTCGCATTTTAGTTAGGGATGTCAAGGGCTTTAGATTGGCACAAAATGCATCTATTTATGTTGACATCTCTGATGCTTCATGGTTAGAATGAACTAATTTGCAACAATCTTTGGTAATACAGAATAAAGCACTAATACGAAACCACCCACTGTTTTAGATTTATTCACTTTAAGCCCTGTGGTGTTGGTTTGATCACATTTCTCATAATGAAATGAGACATCTTTAAAGCTGAAGTGTATAATTTCTGCACCACTAACGTCACTAAACAGAATTGCAAAAATAATCACAGTTAAAGAGTTAAGATAACTCGACCCGTCTTCTGCAAACAAATAGTCCCGCCCCACAATATTTTCTATCTGTGTCGGCACAGGCTACTCATACAAACAGAAGAAGGTTTTGATATCACCACAGAGGCTTATTTATAGTTGACTCAGCACGTTAAGCAAGAACATGAGAGGGAATTTTGACATTAAAAAATTATGCATTTTTGGGCAATTATGCAATTTTTCACACTCATTTTTAAAAGCTCACCATTTACACATACATTGGACAAATTGCTAAAAAAAAAAACTTTGGTTGTTCTAACTTTGTAAAAGTGTAATTCTGATTCTGTTCACTCAACCTCACTTTGAAAAGTCTAATTTTATTCCACTAGTTGGCAGAAAGCACTAGAAAAAAAAGAAATTCTTCTCTATCACATTCCGTCACAATATACAGATCTAAAATGTAGGTGGTGCTCTAACACATTTTAGCCCCCACAGATGTGCTCGCCCATAGACATTCAGTCTAATTTTCAGTTCAAGTACCACCCTTGTTTTTTCATTAAATATCTTAGTCTCTGAGTGGACTAGAAGCTCAATCTAGGTGTCATTACACAGCTGATCTTCCCCTTTGCGATGATATAAAACATTTTATCATCAATAGTTGAAAACATATTTTCTGATGATTTGTTTTGCATGCTTTTCCTGCTGGATGGCATATTTTGTTCTGGACATCTAAGATATAACATTGGAGTATTCAGCCAGGCAAGCTCACAGAAATGTAAACAATGGCTCATTTTTTTTGAAAACTTCCTAAGGGAAAAGCAGATATAAACGGTTTAGCTATTTGGGACTTACAGCAGCTATTATTGGAGTATAAAACAGACATTCGTATTTGATGACTTACAGAAATCATATTTCACTTTGTGATTCTTTTGAAAATCGTTTGAACTATGGTATTAGGGCAACAAAATTAAGTGTACAGTCACATTCCTGAGAGTGAGAGCTTTCATTTGATGACTTCTCCATTTACAGTGCATTCAGAAAGTATTCAGACCCCTTCATTTTTTTCACATTTTATGTTGCAGCCTTATGATAAAATGCTTTAAAAAAAAAAATTTCCCACATCAATCTACACTACGTACCCCATAATGACAAAGCAAAAACTAGATTTTTGATAACTTTTCAAATTTATTAAAAAGACAAAAACTGAAATATCAGATTGATATAAGTATTCAGACCCTTAACTCAGTACTTAGTTGAAGCACCTTTGGCAGCGATTACTGCTCAAGTCTTTTTGGGTATGATGCGACAAGCTTTGCACACCTGGATTTGGGGAATTTCTGCCATTCTTCTCTGCAGATCCTCTCAAGCTCTGTCAGGTTTGGATGGGGACCATCAGTGGACAGCCATTTTTAGATCTCTCCAGAGATGTTCGATTGGGTTCAAGTCTGGGCTCTGGCTGGGCCACTCAAGGACATTCTCAGAGTTTTCCCTAACCACTTTTGTGTTGTCTTGGATGTGTGCTTAGGGTCATTGTCCCCATGGGGGGGGGGGTTTAATATGCATTATTAATACAAATTGTATATCCTTTCTTATATGCTAAAATGAGAACTTTCCTGACCCATGACTTATAATTTTTTTTATTTATATGTTAAAAATATATTTATTTGAATTTTTTTTTTTGGTTATTTTTCTTCTTTATCTTATTTATGTATACATTTTGGATGGTTTAAAAGATTTTTTTTAATTTTTTTTTAATAATTTTTATTTATTTTATTTGTTTATTTTTTTCTTTCACCAGTACTTGTCTTTATGATTGTATTCATACATTGTTTGATCTTATTGAACATTTATATAGAAAAAAAACTCCACAGTTTTACCACCATTTGTGGACTTTTTAGACAGTCCCTTACCACACCCTCCACAGTATTAGCATGTTTTAGCACAGTGTGTGGACTTTTCAGACGGTCCCTTACCCACCATAGGCAAATTTTCCAACTTATATCAATGTTAAATTGGCGATCTGGAATGATTTAAGCGTGACACCATCTGACCAGCTTAAATACGAGACAAATCTCGTATCTTGATGCGTCCCGTATTGATTCAATACGGGACACATCATTTTATCGTTAAATACGGGACGATCCTGTATTTTACAGGACGGGTGGCAGTTGGAAGGTGAATCTTCAGCCCAGTCTAAGGTCCTGAGTGCTCTGGACCAGGTTTTCATTAAGGATTTCTCTGTATTTTGCTGCGTTCAGCTTTCCTTCAACCCTGACCAGTCCCCCAGTCCCTGCTGCTGAAAAACACCCCCACAGGATGATGCTGCTACCACCACCATGCTTCACCGTTGGGATGGTATTGTGCAGGTGATGAGCGGTGCCTGGTTTCCTCCAGTCATGATGCTTGGAATTGAGGCCAAACAGTTCAATCTTCGTTTCATCAGACCAGAAAATCTTGTAAATGGTGACCAAAACTTTGAAGCTCCATAAAACACATAAACAGAGTGTAAAAGTAATCTATATGACTCCAGTGTTTTAATCCGTGTCTTCTGAAGCAATCCATTTGGTTTTAGCTGAGAACAGATCAAAATAAAACTCCTTTTTCACTATAAATCTTCACATCAGCAGTCTCCTTGGTGTTCATGATTTCAAGCTCGATTACACTTCCTAGTGCCATGTAGCACTCTGTAAATTCGTTAAGCACTATGGAGTGTAATCGTGCCTGAAATCATGATTGTGAGACTGCAATGGCAAGATGTACAGTGAAAAAGGAGTTATATTTTGGTCTGTTCTGACCCAGAATTGAACAGATTGCTTTAGAAGACATTGATTAAACCACTGGAGTCATATGTATTACATTTATTAAGCCGTTATGTGTTTTTTTGAAGCTTAAAAATTTTGTTCACCATTCAGTTGCATTGTATGAAGATATTCTTCTAAAAATCTGGGATGGCATGTGGGTAAGTAAATTTTGAAAGAATTTTCATTTTTGGGTGAACTAATCCTTTATTTTCATATGTCCAAGACACCTATGGCCTTTTTTGGGCATAGAACCTGATATATTACTATTACACAGGGCCGGAGTGGCAATAGGGAAGATCGGGAGAATTCCCGCTGGGCCGGTCAAAAATTGGGCCGGTTAGGTCCGCATGTTGATTGACAAACTTTCATCATATGTCGCATAAGAATTGCCAACAGTCTGTAACATCCAGTATTTAAAGGATCAGAATTGCGTTCCGTATTATAGCGGACACAGTCTGTATTTTATCATCTCACACCCAAACAAATGAGAGAGAAGCATGTGAGAGACGAAACTGATGTTGCACCGCTTCACTTGACAGCGTGGGAAGGATCACGGAAGATCCATCGAGAACAGATAGGCTACTAATAGCTGAATGGATGAACGTGCTTCAGGTACAAGATCATCACAAGTTTAATACTGACTGCAGTCTCACAATCTCAATAAATTAATCTCTGAAATCCTCTTCCCTAGCAGTGCACAATGATAATAACAAAATAATTTTTTGTCACAAAATAACAGAATACTTAAAGTAAATGAATACAGATGCAACAACACGGTACGAAAATAATGGGACTTTACAGCTCTCAAAAGATTAAACTCAACGAAACAAACTGCAGAGTGCCTTCAATGTTGTATAATGCGATAAAACCCTCTTAAAGAGACAGTAACCATTTTGCCTTTGTCCTGAACATTTATATTCCAAGTAAAAGAAAAGTACAACTGTGTTATTTTTAGTCTTTTATTTCACTCTTATCATTGTAAAATGGCACGTTTTTGAATGGCATGTAAAAATGTAAAACAATCACTCAACCTTAATTGTTTCACTGGATCTGTTGCTATTTTAATTATCTAAAATACAAAGCACTGACCATTTAAAGTGTAAGCCTGTACATCTTGAAAGAGTTATAAACATTTACAGTTCTATAGTGTTATTATGGAACTAGATAGTCTTTCAAATAAACTTAGTTTACGCAAAAATGAAATTTCTCTCATCATTTACTCACCCTCATGCCATCCCAGATGTGTATGACTTTCAGTCTTCTGCTGAACACATATGAAGCTTTTTAGAAGAATTACTCAGTTCTGTTGGTCCTTTCAATGCAAGTGAATGGTGATCAGAACTCAGAAGGTACAAAAATCACATAAATGCAGCATAAGTCTATGTCTTCAGAAGCGATATGTTAGGTGTGGGTGAGAAACAGATCAATATTTAAGGTTTTTTTGTTTTGTTTTTTTACTATAAATTCTCCTCCCTTCCCAGTAGGGGGCGATATGCTTATGTAAATCACCAAAAACAGAAGAAGAATTCTTATGAGAGAAGAGTGCTTATGAAAGTGAAAGTGGAGATTTATAGTAAATCATCTTCACCTCCAACCCCCCTTTTGGGTGTGGGCTGACTTGGACATGACATCCCGGGCTGAATATGAATCCCACTCCGGCCCTGCTATTACATAAGATTTAATGTGATGGTATTCCCCCCATACAGTCTGGAAAGGTTTGTCAAGGAGTGTTCAAAATTGCTCCATCATTGTAGAAACTACTGTAACTTTTTTGCTTTTCTTTTTTCAGTTTTGACATACATTGTGATTGCTTTGGAACAATACTGTATGTGTATATGAGTAATTCAGGGGGAAAAAAGAACAAAGAAAAAAAACCAATGAAAAGAATGTTCTTTTCTACAGTCAAACCTGACATTTTCACCATAATCCTTAAGGATTCCTATAATACTCATTGCCATCTTCTTTTTGAAGCATGACATTTAGGTAAGTTTGCTCTGCAGCCAAAGAAGTATCAATAAGATCAAACAATGTATGAATACAATCATAAAGACAAGTACTGGTAAAGGAAAAAAATAAACAAATAAAATAAATAAAATTATAAAAAAATGAAAAATATGTATAAACCATCCAAAATGTATAAGATAAAGAAGAAAAATTATCTAAAAATTAAAATAAATATATTTTTAATATATAAATTATGTATTTTTTTTATTATAAGTCATGGGTCAGGAAAGTTCTCATTTTAGCATATTGATAATTCTTTGGCTAAAAATGTTTAGGTAAGGCTGTGTACATATTCAAATGAATTGGATACCAAAATAAAAATTAAACAAACCAAAGTGTTAGAATAATCAGTCTTGGAGTGTGAAAATGGGTTTAAATTAATGTTCAAATAGAGGCAAATAAAAAAAGCTCCTGTTATGAGAAAACTTTGCTTTTAAACCAATCGTCTGGAGATGGGAATCTGTCAGTGATATAATTCAGCAGTTGTAAGTGTGCGTGGATGACATTTACAAATTGAGCCTTTATTTATTCATAAACATTCCCACAGAAGCACATGGGACATTTTTTGACCCTTGAGGCTTTATGTTCTTTTATCTTGCTAGATCTTCCACACACATCTTAGAGAGCTTTGTGCACAAATGTTTCATGTTCAAATGTAACTGAGGAGTATCTCGTTGCATAATAAAAGGAGTCTCTTCACACAGGCGTAATTTACGGGTAGGTACCACTTTTTGCCCTGAGCACTTTTTGAAATAACTTTTGTTAGGTAAGTGTCTAATGCAGATGAAACATCTCCAGTAGTTTCCATTTCATTTTTGTGTGCTATTGTAAGCGGTGATCCAGCGCTGGGGTTTGTTTATTTTTAATGTTATAATAAGTGCTTGTTGCTGTTTTCAGTGGCGCCGATATTCTCACCAGTCACTCTGCTGTTGTGCAACTCGCACTTTTTTCCAGTTAAATTGCAAAGCAAAATGCAAACAGATGTGTTCCCGCTCATAATATACATCCGCTGACGTACAGATGCAATGTTTGTTTATTAAAATAAAAAGTTTTATCAGAGATTAGAACACGGAACTCCTTTTAATGGATGGTAAATATATGATTTGACATTATCACCACATAACCTAATTAATATTCATGAGTTTTGACACTTCGTAATGTCTCTCCCCCAATGGACACACTGCTGTAAATGTGTAAATGCAATGTACAAGTTGTCCTCAAAAGTTTGCATACCCTTGGAGAATTGGTAATATATGTACCATTTTTAAAGAAAACATGAGTGAGCAGGCAAAACACATTTCTTTTATTTCTTATGGGATTCATATTCAACTGTAGGTTATAACAGAATGGCACAATCATAAAACAAAACATGGCAACAAAGAAATAAATGAAATGACCCCTGTTCAAAAGTTTGCATACCCTTAGTTCTTAATACTGTGTATTGCCCCCTTTAGCATCAATGACAGCGTGCAGTCTTTTGTAATATTTGTCTATGAGGCCCCAAATTCTTGCAGGTGGTATAGCTGCCCATTCGTCTTGGCAAAATGCCTCCAGATCATGCAAAGTCTTTGATCATCTTCCACGAACTGCACGTTTGAGATCTCTCCAGATTGGCTCGATGATATTAAGGTCAGGAGACTGTGATGGCCAATCCAGAACCTTCACCTTTTTCTGCTGTAACCACTGGAGGGTCAACTTGGCCTTGTGCTTAGGGTCATTGTCATGCTAGAAAGTCCAAGAGAGTCCCATGCACAGCTTGCGTGCAGAAGAATTTTCTGATAACATGCTGCATTCATCTTGCCATCAATTTTCACAAGATTCCCCATGCCTTTAGAGCTCACACACCCCCAAAACATCAGTGAGCCACCACCATGCTTCACAGTGGGGATGGTATTCTTTTCACTATAGGCCTTGTTGATCCCTCTCCAAACATAGCGCTTATGGTTGTGACCATAATGCTCTATTTTGGTCTCGTCACTCCAAATTATAGTGTGCCAGAAGCTGTGAGGCATGTCAAGGTGTTATCGGGCATATTGTAACTGGGCTTTTTTGTGGCATTGGTGCAGTAAAGGCTTCTTTCAGGCAACTCAACCATGCAGCTCAATATTGTTCAAGTATTGTCATATTGTGCTCATTGAAACAACCACACCATCTTTTTCCAGAGCAGCCTGTATTTCTCCTGAGGTTACCTGTGGGTTTATCTTTGTATCCCGAACAATTCCTCTGGCTGAATTCTTTCTTTGTCTAACTGACCTTGGCTTGGTATCAAGAGATCCCCGAATTTCCCACTTCTTAATAAGTGATTGAACAGTACTGACTGGCAATTTCAGTGCTTTGGATATCTTTTTATATCCTTTTCCATCTTTATAAAGTTCCATTACCTTGTTACGCAGGTCTTTTAACAGTTCTTTTCTGCTCCCCATGGCTCAGTATCTAGCCTGCTCAGTGCATCCAAGTGAGGGCTAACAAACTCATTGACTATTTATACACAGACACTAATTGCAATTTTAAAAGCCACAGATGTGGGAAATTAACCTTTAATTGCCATTTAAACCTGCATGTGTCACCTTGAGTGTCTGTAACAAGGCCAAACATTCAAGGGTATGTAAACTTTCGATCAGGGCCATTTGGGTGATTTCTGTTATCATTATGATTTAAAAAGGAGCCAAACAACTATGTGATAATAAATGGCTTCATATGATCACTGACCTTAAATAAAATAATTTGTAAAAGTTTTTTTGCATGATCAGTCATATTTTCAAATGCACAACTGTACATTGAAAAGACATATACATCAAAAACGTTTATAAATACAAGTGCAGCACTGTTATATGCACATACAGCAGAAAAACAAATTTCACATTCCATCATTGTATATAAAAATATACTGTAGATTATAACCAAATAAATGTTAAAGGGGTCATGTCATGAGGAATCAAATTTTCCTTGATATTTTGACATATAAGAGGTCATTCTACTATAAAAACATACTGTAAATTCCACAACTCAAAACTTAATCCCTAATGCAATAAAAGTATTTATTGAAACTAAGCTGCCAAAACACCCCATTCTCTTCTTCCGCGACTTCGCTACGTCACTTGGGGTACTCTTTAACCCTCTTTAAGGCGGCCTCTACAGCAACATCAATGGCTATTATAAAATCATCGCACCCATGGCCATCACTTGGCTCTTAAACAGAGACAGAGAGAAGGAAAAAAGGCCTACTGTCTGTGGCCTAACTACTCCTGAACACCAAAGGGGACCCATCTGGACTATTTTGAAATATTTTTGTATACAATCATGTACTACATAGATGTCTTTGACTGTTGTCATCTCTCTGGCACGCTTTTAAAAGACGCGGTGTCAATTTTCAACTCTGAAGAGAAGATGTGTTTCATCAGCTGCTGTGGCTCCTGTTGTTTAGCCGCTTAAACTGCTCAACAAACTGTTCATTCACATATCAGCGCTATTTTTAATTGTTGGTGTATTTAAACACGCACTAGATGGATATCTTTGACCATTTTTATTTGTTTCTGGCAATGTGCACCTCTGTACAGGATGATAAACTGGATATGTTTTGTGAAGCAGTCATAAAACGAAGGAATTGTCACTGAAGGATATGGGGCAGTTAAAAACACTATTGGACCTGATCAAAAACATAAGTAAACAGTTCAATGCATTAATATTTCTAACGCCATGATTGTTTATGATGCTGACACGCTGTCTACACCGGGCGTGTCCGTTGAGTGAAACATTTCTTTGTGTTGTTGGCAGTAGTAGCGCCAGCACAAAATGGAACGGGACACCTGTTTGTTTACTGTTGGAGTGACGCGCCGCAACGGATGTTTCCGTGGTAGACAGCATCATTGATTATAGCGTCCGGTGTAGACAGGGTGTGAGTGTTAACAGTTGTGCTTGAGATGAATAGTGAAATATATTCAGATGCAATGTGTTGGATGTGCGTTATGTGTAAACCATGAAATCTACATTTCTAATGTTTTGGTGCTTGTTTATTCTCTTCTGATTGAGTTTCATAAATGGCTGAATTTGAGGGACTGCACACTTTTAGCCAGTCATAACAGTGGGCGTTTACATTGAAGTTTAAAGGAGGAGCTGAGGCAAAAATCTAGCTTTTCAGAAAGATGGTCAGAGACAGGGTGGAAAATTATCATACTGTTTTGGTGAAAAACTTGACTACATTATCAGTAGACCTCAGGGAAGATAATGAAACTCTAAAAAAAGAGCATTTCATGACCCCTTTAAATTATTTTAAACCGGTGTCTATAATGTGATGAAAATATAAAAGTGATGCTGAAACAAATATCTCTATTTCTTTTGAACAATATTAGCTTTTACCTTGTTAAAATCCACATAATGTTTCTATAATTCTTTGAATAATTACCTGCAAGTGTAGAAGATTTTTAGGATAGTTGATTTGTGATGTTGACACAAATGCTGTGTATATCTGCTTATCAGCACTGTCCTATATGAAGACAAGGATGTTGTTTATACAGAGCTGTTTGATTGACTTTACAGTGAACAGTGTTGGGTGTAATGCATTACTATGTAATTAATTACTATAGTAAGATTACTTTTTCAATGAAAAGTTAAAGTAAGGGATTACTCTTAATTTTTCAATAATTTAATTACAGTTACTCCTGATGTAATTGCATTAAATACTGTATAGACTATAGAACAATTCTATATAAAACAATAGTGAATTTAAAGTCGAAATTTAACGTCTATTGTTAAAATATATGTTTGCTAATTTAATGCTGCCCCCTTAAATTCTTTGGCCAGTTCATGAATAATTTATTTGATTTTATATGATTTATTTGAAAGAATTAAAAGAACAGTTTCATGTCTATCCTTGTATTTTTCATCTGGTCGAGGTTGATAAGGGTTTTAGAAAGTAATTAGTAATAAGTAATGCAATTACTTTTCAGACAGAGTAATTAGTACAGTAATCTAATTACACTGTATAAGATGTAATTAGTAGTTAGCAATTAATTACTTTTTTAGAGTAACATACCCAACACTGACTGCGATTGCATTCTCCTTGGGCTCAAATAGATGCCAACATCATTACCTTTGTAAAAAGACAGCATTACAATGATACTTTTCTCTCCTATGCAAAATCTCTCATCAGTTATGCATGAATTCATTGTTTTATGGATTAATATCATGCATGCATGAATTCTGTGAGAATTTTTGTAGTGAGATTTTTCTTCAAATGTTAAATATGTGTCTGCTACATATGTTATATTGTTATATACTGTAATATATAATATATAATATATATAATAAATAATAAGTAATAAATTCTATATATTTCCCTTTTTCATGAACAGAGCCTCCTCTGTAAACGTCTAGTGTGTGTTTGAGAGCATAATAAATGGACATTTTGAAGGAAAATGCTTAAGACATTTTTGTTAAAATTAGTTCTGATTTTATTTATTTTTTGTGACTATTCACACTATCCACTGTTCATAAAATTATGAATAAGTGTTAAATATTCTTCAAGATCTCCTCAGTACACAGTTAATTAGTCATTATGCAGGGCTCAAAGACAGTGCCACTGAGGCAAGGCGCTCCATTAGAGTGCTGCTCTTTTCACTCCTTTGTGATTTCAAGTGTTTCATCCCATATTGAACCATTTATGAATATGAAGACTTGATTAAAATGACAGTTTTAGATACAAAGAAAAAAATAACTTTGAAAAGAGTTGCATTAATCTTCTTTTCATGATTTGGTCTACATAAATTAAAAATTCCCCTAACATACAAAGGCTTCAAAAATATTTAGGCCACATTTAGAAAGCACAAGTAAATGTTTCAAGCAAAACATTTTACCAAAAAAGGTTTGTTAGGCTTAAATGATTAAACAATAGAAATACTGTTCAAAATCGTTCTACTTTGTAGTTGTTAAACGTTTGCAGAACAAGTCCATGACTAATGTAGCGAACTGATTTAATATGTCCACTAAAATGACCTTGACACCATTTAGTGTATAAATAATTGCATAATTTAAATGCTAAGAGAAAATGGTCTAATTTTTGTGCTGATGCCACTTAGTTTGATATTTGATTTTTGGGGCCACTGAATAGAATAGAATAATCTTTTTTAAACATGCCTTAAAGAGAGAATAAGTGTGATTATAGAACACGAATCGGGGTGCAGAAGAACTGTGGGTCAGTGTTGCAACATTGAAGGCCATATACATAACATTTGCCCACTTGAAATTCTTGTCATATTACATGTGGATAGAGACATTATGGTGTTTTTTTTTTTTTTTTTTTACATGCAATGTAAGATCATTTCACACCTGTGTGCTTAAAATTCAGCTCAGAGCTCTGTCTCTCCAAACACATTTTGGTTTCGTTGATTACTAACACTTGTTCTTTGTGTTTCCATCTGTGCCTCATTCTTCCTCTGATGAGGGTAAACGTTGGCATTCATCTCATAAAAGCAACATAAAAATCACATAATAGCAACAAAGGGCAAACACAGTGTAGTACAGAAAAACGATTTCATGTATTCTCACAGCTGGGTTCAATTTTGTGACGATGACTGAGAAAAGGACAAAATGAGCAAGCGCTCGTTAAAATGAAAGAACAGGGAAAGAAGCATTAGAGCTTGCCTGTCTTCCTTTCTCTGATGGATAAATTGCATATATTTCCCACTGTTCTATATGTCCATGTGTGTTGCAGGATCAGCAGCCTGTGGTTTCCTTCAGCATGGTGGATAAAGCATTGCCTTTGATCCTATCTGCAAATACAAGGCTTATGTCCATACTAGAAGAATAGTCGAGTGACATCTTGGTTGAATGGCCCCATGGCGTGTAATTGGGGAATAGAGAAAAGGGACAGATTTATACAGGCTACCTACTGAGACACAAAATACTAATACCTGAACACATACACAGATCCTTAATGGTAAGAGAGATGTCTGAGCTTCTGATCCTGACGAAAAGCTCTTCATTCCTCTCTTCCACTAAAAGGACAATTAGTATCTCTGAGCCAACAGAGCTGGTGATGGAGATCAAAGCATGAGCTGAGAGGCTGGTAAGGGTGTTTAGATGCTGGACAAAGTTTTAACATCTGTGTGATAGTTCTTGGTCACTGGGTGTGCTTTACTGGCCCATGGGAAATAAGTATTGCAGCACATGGTTTTCCTCGGCTCCCTCCTTATGACCTTACATTTGTCCTTGTCCTTCTCTTGTTTCTGTCCTTCTGTAGCAGGCTCTCAAGAGTCCTTATGCCAAGCTTTCTATTCAAGATTTCTTTTGTTCTAAATGCTTATGTGTACATGCTTCAAATTAGTTTTGTGGACAATTACACAGTGTGTGTACGCATGTGTACAAATTTGTTTTACATTTTTTTATGGATGAGTTGAAGAAAAAACAGCTAACAATAACCAGCATACATTGGAACTCCTTAAATGCTGTTTAAAAAGCATCTCAGATGGATATCTCATGAAGTCAGTTAAAGGGATTTTCCTCTTTTCATATTCAGCAAGGCGGGTCAAATCAAAAGTCATCACGGCCCAATGGTTTGGGCATCTCTGGTTTAAATAGGGATTTTGTTCAGCCAAAAATCTCTTCATTTAGTCACCCTCATGCCATCCCAGCTGTGTATGACTTTTTGTTTTTTTTCCTGCTGAACACAAACGAAGATTTTAGAGGAATATCTCAGCTCTGTAGGTCCATACAATGCAAGTGAATGGTGACCAGAGCTCCAAAAAGGAGACAAAGTCAGCATAAAAGTAATCCATAAGTGGTTTCAGTGGTTTAATCATTGTCTTCTGAAGTGATCCAGTTGGTTTGGGGCTAAAACAGACCAAAATGTAACTCCTTTTTCTCTGTACAACTTGTCATTTCAGTCTCTAGGCATGATTGTGTTTTTAAGCTCGATTACACATCCTGGCACTTGGCACATGCGCGGAGCGCTAGATGGCGCTATAGGAAGTGTAACTGAGCTTGAAATCAAAATCAATAATTCTAAGATAAGTTTGAGGGTTTTTTTTTTATTGTTTTGACTATGTGCTATTTCATAGTTTTGATGACTATACAAATATTCTAAAATGTTTCCCTTTTTTCTTTTAATAGTAGCTTAATACTTTATAAACAATGTTTTTGCTTAATGCTAATTATTGATACAATTCATCAAATGTTTACAATCCAGTCTAAAAGTAATAAACATTGGTGGGGTACATTGGGTAAGATTTTTTTATTTTTTTCAAGATTGAAAAAAATACATTTGTTTTTATTAAATATTGATGGATCAACATAATTTGTGTGAAAAGAAATTACAGATTTTTTCGAATAAAATTTATATATTTTTTAAATAAGGTGTCATATGATATGGGCAATATACATTCACGGAGCACTTTATTAGGAGCACTATGGTCCTAATAAAGTGCCCAACGTGGTCTTCTGCTGTTGTAGCCCATTTGCCTCAAGGTTTGATGTGTTGTGCATTCTGAGATGATATTCTGCTCACTACAATTGCACAGAGTTATTATCTGAGTTACCGTAGACTTTGTCAGCTCAAACCAGTCTGGCCATTCTCTGTTGACCTCTTTCATCATCAAGGCGTTTCCGTCCGCAGAACTGCTGCTCACTGGATGTTTTTGTTTTTGGCACCATTCTGAGTAAACTCTAGAGACTGTTGTGCGTGAAAATCCCAGGATATCAGCAGTTACAGGAATACTCAAACCAGCCCGTCTGGCACCAACAATCATGCCACAGTTGAAATCACTGAAATAATTTTTTCCCCATTCTGATAGTGGATGTGAAAATTAACTGAAGCTCCTGACCCATATCTGCCTGATTTTATTCATTGTACTGCCGCCACACGATTGGCTGATTAGATAATTGCATGAACAAGTAGGTGTACAGGTGTTCCTAATGCAGTGCTCAGTGAGTGTATGGATAAAAGAGCAATAGTTATAGGGCAACATTTTTCAACTTATGCAAATACATTTGAGACAACAAGATGCTTTTTTGAGCAACAAATTAAGATAATGCTTATTCAATAGAACCACTTTAGAAAAGGTTGCATAATTTTCTGTTAATTTCAGTCACATTTGGCATTTTACAACATTTGAAGTATAATATAAATAAATTAATCTCCATTGTGATTGGACAAGTTAATGTGAGCTTTAAACATACTTAGTAAATAATAAATCTATTCCTTTGTGGCGGCGGGGGCGTGGTCGTGCGTTCGTCCGTTGAGAGAGAAAGCGGTAAGGGTACACACACCTGAGCACTATAATGTCTAACACCTGTTTCTGATTACAGTAAGCAATGGGGAGAGCGATATAAGGAGGAACCACACCAGCGAGAGGCAGAGAGCGAGAGACACACGAAGACAAGTGTGTGAAAAGTGACTGCTGAAAAGCAAACCTTTATAAGTCGGCTGAAAAGCTATTTTCAAGTTCAAGACCCAAGTTTCCCATTTCCTCCTTTTCCACCCAACGAACTCCTTCACATCCCCCTACTTAAGAGGGGGGCTTTTTTTAAATTTTTTTTTATGGGGGCCCTTTATCTCCTGCAACAAGGGGATCTGGCAAGTACTGGTCACTTGCTGAATGTGACAACAATATCCTGTATTCTATATTTGTCTGGGCTATGAGGTAGGGTGGCAAGACAAAATTACTCACAAATTTTGCCAAAACATACAGTATATCAATTACCCAAAACCATATAGCAAAATTTGTTATGGTCTGATGAAATCAAGACAAAACTTTTTGGCCATAATTTGAAATTGTATGTTTGATGCAAAAAAAAAAACAAATAAATAAAAAAGAATGCTCATCACCCAAACAACACCATACATATGGTGAAGCATGGTGGTGGAAGCATCATGCTATGGGGCTGCTTCTCTTAAGCTGGGACTGGGGCACTGGTCAAGATGGAAGGAATCATGGATGGTGCCAAATACCAGTCCATTTTGGCACAAAACCTGCAGGCCTCCATTAGAAAGACTGTAATCTTTCAGCACGATAATGACCTCAAACACAATCTTAAGTCAACAAAGGAATGGCTTCAGAACAAGTAAATCAAGGTTTTGGAATGGCCCAGTCAGAGCCCAGACCTAAATCCAAATGAAAACTTGTGGAATGACTTGAAGAGGGCTGTGTACAGGAGATCCCCTAACAATTGTATCGATCTGGAGCTTTTTTTGCAAAGAAGAGTGGGAAAAAATGGACAAATCGAGATGTCCTATTCAAAAAGACATGCTGCTGTATTAAAAGCAAAAGGTGCTTCAACCAAATATTAGCTGAGGGGTGTGCACACTTATGCAACTAGGTTATCGTAAATCTTTTATTTGTATTTATTTTTTCTTCTAAAAAGTTTCCATTTGTTGCTACTTGAATTTGGTTGATTGCATTATAACAAAAGTGTTTCTTGGAACATTTTCACTTAAATTTTCCAACATATCTTAATTTGGGGAAATTATTTCCTGCTAATTCATATAACTGGCTAAAACAAAACAGAAAATAACTATATTATAAAAAGTAAATAAATACCCATCCAAAGCCAATTGTCTGCATGTTTGACACTTTTGTCCACCAAATCAAAGTGTAACCAACTTGTTGGTTGCCATTTTGTTGTTATGTGACAAAAATAAAAACCAGAGAGAACCAATTTAAGCCTCAAGAACCACCGTGAAGTTGGCACCCCATATAGCTAAATCATTACCAAATCTATACCATTCGTTTGTGCCGCAAAAATTAACATTTGTGCTGGTTTGGTGTTTGAGATATTACCAGAATTACCAGAATTTAGTGATAGTTTATAAACTATCACACAACCACAGGATATACAGCAGAATGTTGGCCTAATGTCAGATCATTTTCTACCTTCAGCATTTATAGTAAAATACAAGTACACTTGTTGCTGTGTGTTGTATTGAAGAGACGGTAATAAAATCTGCTTCTTTACCGAGATCATGATGATGCAGTCTTTCTTGTCTCCATGTAAACCTCCATTTATATGTACCTGCATAACCTCCAAAGATGCCTTTATTTGTTTATTTCCAAAGGCGATGTTTCATAAGCCATGCTGAATGCCTGATCTGCGTGTCTGTTTACTATACACTTCTAAAAAAGGGAGAATGCTCTCTGACATGAACGGAGAGTAAAATGCGTTTATTAATTTGCCAAGATGAAACAAGAAAGTTAAAGCAACATTTGCCCAGCGACTTTCTGCTCTCTGCTGGTTGTGTAAAGTTTGTGGAGGCATGTCAGCGCCTGATCTCTCATTCATTCTACCTGTGCAACAGTGTGATAAAATGACGGCAAAATACGATAAAACTATACGCGTTCAAAACCAATGAGTTTATGAAAATAATAATTAATGATAACAATATGACGACATATATTGACAGCCTGTAATATAAAGCAGCACAATGTAGTATTTCTGTATAGCTAAAATAGCTGGAAGTGGCTGATACCGGAAGTGGTCCACATTCAAGGTTGATAATGGCGGTGCCCTAGTTTAGCTGAAAAATAAGGTGGATATGTAAGGAAGGGAAATAGTTACAGTGTTTCTTTTAACTGCACAAATTGAGCACAAACGAACGGCACCGGTTTGGAGTGATTTGGACCACATGGGGCGGAAAGTGATGTCACACAGCCAAAAAAATAATGTATAATTACTCAAACACCGAACCAGCACAAACGTTAATTTTTGCGGCACAAACGCAGCACAAACTAATGGTATAGATCTGGTAATGATTTAATTATATGGGGTGCCAACTTCACGGAGGTACATTACCTCTGTGTGACATTTAAAAAAATCCCATATTTTGACATTTCTATGAAAAGGCATACTGGAGTAAACCTGAGAAAACCTCTTGAAATTCTTGACTCAAAAACATGCTTTATCTTGAAAAATATGTTTAAAACATTTTAGAAATTAATGATCAAGTTGTGTACACTCATGTATTCCGGGTGCAAGGAAAGTATACTCAACGGTTGCGCCACATGGCATTTTCAGTTTTTTGTAGAAAATGCTATAAATGTTTTTCAAAAATATATGAAACCAAATTGGACAAAGATTACACTTCTACGAACTTGACACGTGTGTTTTAAACTAGATTTTTAAAAGATTTCTCATTTTTATCACCTCAGACAACTTTGTTTTTCAATCAACCATGCAACACACATTTTAGTTGCATGCTACATTTAGAACCGTTTCACATCATTGCCTGAAAACAGCACCGCAACCACATCTGAAATAACCTTGAGAGAAGTACATTTTTTATTTACCCCATCATTACTATAATGATCATCTGTGATCATAGTGAATGGCCTCTAGCAGGATGCAGGTCTATCTCTGCCCTTATATAATGAGGGAGAAACAAGTCATGCTGCCATTCATTTCCATATAACTATATCTTACACACTATGAGCTTAAACAGAAATGCAACATCAATCAACTTTAAGACCATGTCAACCTTAGTTCAGAAGACATTGAGAAAAATATAATGAATCAGGTTTAAACCACACAATAGATGCTGCCAAATGCACCGGAGATCTGTCAAAGCTCTGAACTCTGGGTCAAAGCATGGTCAATTACTCAAAGCCACCTGCTATAAAAGCAATCTGAGGCTTGTGTTGCACTCTGGTCAAACTCTCTCTCTAACAAAAAAAAAAAAAAAAAAAACAGATGGAAAGATGGATTCACAGCTGTTGCATTATTACATAAGTGTTAATGATGTGTGCAAAAGGATGGCACCATTGTACCAGGTCCAGATGAGAAAGACAACTGTGCGATAGAGACGATTTGTTACCCTGGAAATCACACTGTGGAAAGGGACTAGGGACAAACAAAAGAACAGGAAAATTGTTTATCAGTTTTTTATATACATTTAAAAAGTTTACGTGCTTTATAATAGCCAGGGCGAATATTCAAAAATGCAGATTGTTTGTCAACCTAATATTTGCAGTGTAATGCTGACTGCCTAAAAAATGCCCATTGACTAGTGAGGAACAAGGACTTCTCATGTTGTACTGCAGATGGCAGTATGTCCTCTTTAAAGTTTATTTCAAACGATTGGCATTGCAGAACTATGTCCCATACCACATACTGAGGTGCTTATATAGATAGTTCATCCAAAAATGAAAAATGCTGTCATCATTTACTCACACTCATGTTGTTCCAAACCCATATGACTTACTTTCTTCCACTGGAACACACGGAGATGTTTAGCAGAATGTTAGGGACTCGGTCACCATTCACTTTCATTGCATATTTTTTTCTGTGAATGGTGATTGAGGCTTTCATTATGCCCAATATCTCCTTTAGAGTACAATAATAAAGCTGATAAACAGTTAATCTTTTGGGGCATTCACTTTGACCGTGGTAATTATAAATTACCTAAATCTTTACCCAGTGGCTCCCAAAGTGCAACTTTGAGGGGTTTTGGGTGAACTAGTCCTTTAACATGCTTACGGTATATAGATTTAGGCAGATATTGTTTAATTTATTTTTTAACCAGAAATTGAGATCAGTGGGAAGATCAGAGGGACACCCTTGTGAAACCCTTTAGTTGAAAGTGTGTTATATCGGTTACCTATTAAATTCTCTGAGACCTATCCTATCTTAATTCTCTCACATGATCTAATATATCTCAGCATTTACATATCGTGGCAGAAAATGCCTATACAATCTTTATCTCTGTTGCCTCTGCTTGAAAAGCAAGCTTGATATCATAGCATACACTTGTCTAGTTAAGTGATGTTCCGATGAAACATTTAACACACCTCTAATAAATAGCATGGACAAACATCTGCCTCACAAAATTCCACCAAGTGAGGTGCAGGATTCCTGTCGTTCTTCAATCACTGACATCAGGCCAAGGAAAGCTATTTATGGCTGAAACACGAGGTCTGGCCAGTTGGCATCAGCACACACTGAGGCTTTGACAACTTATGAGTAATAAATGTTCTTAAAACAAGGCGGCTCTTCAAAGCTTTATCTATCATGGTAAAGGTTAAATAATCCCACAAAGAAACATTCACCTTTTACAGAAGATAATGGAATGATTTGACATACCACAAACATGCATTACTTAACTAATGCTAATAACCCCTGTAGAGGCCTACTTAAAAATAAACTCTTATGTAACACTTACAGTTTAAAAAAAAAAAAAAACTGACATTCATGATTTAATGAAAGCATTTTATGTATGTTGAGATGTAAATACAACTTTGCATTTGAAGCGAATCTCAAATAGTATTAGTGTTTACAATGAAAGGGATCAAATCTGAATAGCACCTGTAACAAATATCTAACTTCACTTTTTTTTTTCAAAGCAAACTGCACCATTAGCAAATAAAGACTTTACAAAATAACAAAATACATATAGGTTTTCTCAACTTTGATAACAGATAAAAAAATAAAATAAAATAAAAAAATCTATCATCAATATATATATATATATATATATATATATATATATATATATATATATATATATATATATTTAGTTTTTGTTGTTCACTTGACCAAACAAACGTTTTCTATTTTCTATCCATTATGGCTAATACTTTATTACATTATGACAACAGTCACATTAATTGTGACATTTCTTCCACAACGTAAAACTTTCAGCACAATATACTCTTTTAACACAACAAACAAAATGAAAAATATTCTGTATGTATATATTCAACCAATAAATAAATCAAAGCAATTGGTAATTAGATTTTATATTTTGGTCCTTAGAATTACAAATTGGACTAATCTTTTAACACAAAAACATGGCTATCAAGCTATGATAAATTTAAGGTAACCACCATACAACCAAGGAGGTTTCAGCAAAGTCACAACGTCAGGAGAGCTACTTTCAGAAAGTTGTAAATATACAGTGCCCTTCATAAGTACTGGGACTGTAAAGATCAATTGCTCTTTTTGCTGTACACTTAAGGCATCTGTAAATATGATTAAAAGATGAGGCAAAAGTACAGAATGAATGAAGGGGTCTGAATACTTCCTGAATGCTCTGTATGCTCACATTAAATGGGGGGATGGAATTCTAAAAGTGCTGTAAAACATGTTGAAACATTCAGAAATAAAGGTGACATTCTGTATTTTTGATTCATCTTTTAATCATATTTACACATGCCTTGAGTGTACAGCAAAAAGACCCATTTTGTCTTTACTCTCCCAATACTTATAGAGGGCACAGTAACTATGCATTTATAACTTTATTATTGTTCATAATAATACAAAAGCATGTATAAATCCCAGTATACAATTTTCAACATTCTGTGCTTCATATGAAATAGAAATAAAAAAGGCCTTTACAGCATATTAACCAGCACGGATGGTGCTGGGCTTTGTTTACATTCAGAATATTGCACACTAGCTGGTCATACATTTCAGTTATGAAGCATATAGCCCACTCATTACATCCATACTGAAGAAACATACCTTCTTTTCTCAAAAGTTTTTTTAACCAGCAAGGCAGTTGCTTCATGAAGAATGTGGAAAACATTAGCAGACTGAATGGCAAAGGTTGTCGTCTGACATGCCACATCTCCCAAGTCCATTTAAAGTCCATTCCGGATTACGGTAAAGCACTGCTTTCATCACTATCCAGAACAGCTCTCCATTTTCACACCATAATCATGCTATCACCAACCCGGCAGGTGCTCTTCACTGCTTCACAGAAACAAATAAGACTATGACACCCATTTCTTTGCATACCTTGGTCTTTAATAATAAAAAAAATTCAGAACCAAATCAGCTAAATTTCCTACAAACCTACTGTATTTGATCTAAAATGTCATTTGTTGACAGGAAGTCTGTGGTGTTACTCTATTCATTCCTAAAAGTGAGGTGCAGCACTATATTTTTGGCGCTAAGCATTGTTGGACTGACAACCAACAGTGTCAAAATGAAGGACAATCAAAAATTTCACTTTTTTTCTTGCTTCCATACCATATTTTAGAGCTAGAGTGGCTTGCTCTGGTGCTTTTAGGTTGAACTAGAATGACCAGTTGCATGGTGTAGAAATATTACATCATGTAGTTTTTATAGGTGAATCTCCAGAGCTTGAGTGCTCCACAAATGATGGATGTGTCCTGATTCAAAGATCACTTAAATTTAAACTTCGAGGGCAGTCTCATAAGTGAGGTGTTGGTGACATTTTTCATACACCATGTCTCTCCTCAGTTTGGAAGATTCTGTCACAGGCTCGGTGTAACGAATGAGGCTGGTATTCATTTAGGCTGGATTTCACTGCCTTACCAAGCGTTTTTCCCATTACCTGTTCCATTGCCTTCTTGTTATGACCATTGTGCCTGCTTTATTGGATTACTGATTTTTGGATTACTGTTTTGCTCTGTTTGCCTGGTTGGACTGATTACTTGATAACGACTTCTTTGCCTGCTTCAACGATTACGTCTCTGCCCTGTGTTTTGGATTTGTTTGCTGTGTTTAATAAACTTCCTGCATATGGATTCTACCTTCGCCTTCATGTCGAGTCCCTCACACTCTGCAATCTTCGAATATTATTGCGTGTTTAACCACAATGTTTTATTATACTTAGAAATGCATTAGTCATCTTACCCTATAATATCAGTATTTTAGATCCCCTAACCCAATCTCATTCCTAAGCCTAACCATTTATCAACAACATAAAATACATAATAAGCAGATACAAGTAGAGTTACAATAATTGATTCCAAAAAATAACAGCAAACACATTATAAAAAGTATTCCAAACGACTCATGCTGCATTTAAAGTCTTCTGAAACCAAACATTAGCTAGTTTTAATTGCTGAAAATATAAAAATATACATCCAAATATTAAAATGTCACAATTGGCAAAAAACAAATTACTGACGTCAAAGCTGTTGCAATGTTTCTTGAGGCAGCAATTTTTTAAAATGTTAAATGAATGAGTCGGGATCTGACTGTTACAATGGGTAGGAAAGCTGATTATTAAATACAGGGCTCAAAGCGCAATGCTACTCACAGTGACCATGAGGTCCGTCTTACGGGTGGAGTGTTTGTGCTATCTGTGGGTGTATGCGCGTAAACTGTGGGTGTATTGTATGTCAATGAAGTGGCACAAAGCACAATTTGCTATTTTCCTGAGAAATAGGTCATTGCGCTAAGACGTTTTAAAAGCACACCTTATCACAGCGCAAAGTCCAAATCCAGTTCCTACGTTTGCAGATTGAAAATTCCACCAGCAGGTGGTAATAAAGTCCATGTCCAATCTCTGAAAATATAATGGACCATCAAATTATGTCCATGACAATCACTGTTGCTGCCGTTTTATGAACCAAATACTTATGTTAAGATTTATGTTAAACTATCTTTAGGTCATGGTTTACTTTTCAATTATTATTATTATTATTATGTTTATATTTACAGTTGTATTTATGATTTAATTTGTATTGATATTTTTCCACCTATTTTGAAGTCACTGCAGAAGGGGCAGAAGTTGGAGAGAGAAACATTTTGGATTAGCTATGATTTTTTTGACCACTTTGTTATTTTTAAATTTAGTTTGAAGTGTAATTTGAATTAAGAAATATTTTTGGTTTAATTTTTTCATTTTTCAATACATGAATTACTTTTTTCAACATTGACCGGTTCTATTGTTTTAATTCATTGCATCCAGTCCATTTACACTACCAACTTCTTATGAATGTGCTGTCTTTGTTTATATTGCTGGTGCTTGAGGGAATAATATAACATATATATAATAGGACACAGATGCTGCAATAACCAGAGAAGAACCTCCAAATTAAATTGCACTTGACCTGATTAGCAATTTGCACACGCAATTTTGCCAAACCCACTTACCCCTAGACTTAGCACATGCTTGTACGAAAATACCAAAACTTCATGGCCATGCCCACTGACTTTGTGCTTATGATTTATGGCATGGCATAGCATTGCGCTTAATGCTAGCTCTCTAAAAATAGGGCTCAAAACTTATAAATAGATCTGTTCCTCATACAAAATGATCACGTGGCATTAGAAGACCTGAAATAAAGCGCATGAATAGACAATTAATTTTATGAGAATTTTTATGCTGCTTTTCTCATTTTTTGAGCCACAAATCGAACATTCTGAAAACTAAATGACAAAGCCACGAGTAAATAATGACAGAATTGTCAACTAATTTAATTTTAAAATTTAGCCTTGGATAAAGTAATGGAATGCTTGAGTTGAATATGGCAGTATGACAATGTGTAGCACATTTACAGTCATTCATTTAGCAGGCACTTTTATCCAAACCGACTTACAAAGGAATTTGGCAATGAGAGATTAATATTTTGTTTAATAAAGAAACAAAGCACTAGTTTTCCATTGTAAGATTTTCCATTTGGTTAGTGTGAACTGAAAGAAGACATAACAATTTTGGCAAACAGATGCTTAATATATGCAGTACTTACTTCAAACAGCATTTGTGATGGATGTGTCAACAGGACCAGTTAAAGATTCATTTGCAGTAAGTGAACTGAGCTTCTCAACTTCAGCTCTTGTTTCCTTTTTTCTTCTCTTCTTTCTACATGGTTTATATCGTTTTCTGTGAACAGAAACAGAATGAAAACCTTTAAAATGATACTTTAATCATTAAGGGAAAGAACTTGTGACATTGAAGTTTAAAGGTATAGTTTATCCAAAAATGAAAATGTGGACATCATTTACTCATCCTCATTCGTTGAAGTCCACACCTGTATGACTTTCTTTCTTGCTTTGACCCCAAAAGGAGTTATCAAGCAGAATGTCCAAGCTGCTCTTTTCCATACAATGAAAGTGGATTGGGACCAGGGACAGATGTGGTCACTGTTCACATTCATTGCATGGACAAAAACAGCCTAGAAATTGTTCTATAAATCGCTCCTTTTGTATTCCACGCAAGAAAGAGAGTCATACAGGTTTGGAACAACATGAGGGTGAGTAAATGAGACAGAATTTTCATTTTTGGGTGAACATTGCCTTAAAAAACACTGAACAGAAGACCAACAAATTTAAACTTGAGTCTAAACATTACTATGAAGGCAAAGTACATTTACTGTACACTTAAAAAAAAAAAGCTCTTTGGCTGAACTTGATTCAATCTTGGACAGTGGTTCCATGTGTTTGAAATGAGTTTTCTTAACTTAAAATTACTATGTAACCTCAACACAAACACTTTGTGTAGAAAGAACCCAGCTGAATTGGGTAAACCCAATGTCGCATCAATTTAACTCAAATAAATCTCTTTTATTTCCTTTAGTGAAAATGAATGTTAGCATGCTACATACATGCTGGTTGGATGCGCAACAGAGTGTAGTTTGGTAACTATGCTATGGTTAGCACAATTGCTCAACGAGACCAGCAATCATTTTCATGTGCAACCTCTATCTGTCCTCATTGTTATGCTCAAGCTCCACTCTTCACCATAATGGTAACCCCCAAATCTCCAACAAAACAAAAAATCTTCTAAATCTCAACATAACAAAAGACTTAACACTAACCAGTATCCCCCTTTATATTCATCTTGCACAAAACCACATAAACCAACACTTAATTTAATGGAAATCCACTGCAAAGTTTAATCAATGCTACATTAACACCACAAAAACTATTCATGTAGTCCCAACTCAAATTGACAAAGTAAACTACAAATTTACAAATTTAAATGTATAGAACACAATGAAATCAAGTTGTGACTAAATGTTCTAGAATTGTGTTGCTTTAGTTTTAATTTAGTTTAAAAGTAAATTGAACAAGCAGTTCAAGTATAAAAGATTTTAGTATAAAAGATTGTTATACATCACTTACTGTGTACAGATGCATATGAAGACAATGAGCAGAATCAGAAACACTAATCCTGTGATTACACATATGATGACTATTTTCTTTCTTTCCCCTACAAGGAAACTTATATCAGAATATTCACACCTGGAGCCAATAAATCCATTTTCACATCTGTGTAAAAGTAAAACAAAAGAGAAAGAATCATCATCACAGAGTGTTTTGTTCAATGCATCATTTTTCTGAGCTCTGATTTTTTGAGAGATGGGCAGGTCCTCCACAGCTGATCAAAGTCTCACCTGCAGGAAGGAGTGTTCTGCTCCTTCACAAAACGACAAGCACCATTAATGCAGAAATGCTTGTATTCTTTTGGACACTTAGAGAAGTGTCCATTCCACCTGTGGTCATCGTTTGAATCTGTCCAGATTTAAAGTGACAATAATACGTTTATGATTCAGAAAAACATAATCAACTACACACACATAAACAACACACTAAAACAGGCGAGTAAAATACTCAGGGTAACAATACAAACGTAACCATGGTGAAACAGCGGTACAGATTATCACACTATTGTCTTTTTACTCTTTTACCATATCTTTTGTGCCAATATAGAAGCTAACTGTAAAGGCCAAACTCAGTTCAAAGGATTGAAACAAGACCGGTCTATAACCACAGACCTCTTGAAACCTGAGCTCTGACTTTGGAATGAACTAAAAGATGAATGGGAAAGAATCTAATTACTACCTCTGGCTACATGTAACTTGACCTCACTTCAATCAGAGTGGATTACTGCTATATAGAGATGCTAAACTTGAAAAAAAAAAAAGGTTATGGGACTAAGAAGCTCAATTATTCTAACAGTCCATTTTTCATCAACTCTACCATGGAATGCACAATAATATATTCCTATAGATGCATGTTAAGCAAATGCAACCAGACCACACCAATGAAACTTTTTGCATGCCATTAATATAATCCTTTAATTCAATGTACTATCTCTTTAGTACATGGCCTGGATTTTAATACTGTACTTGAATGTCATGCCAAGGGGAAACCCATTTTTCACAACACAGCAGCAGGGGCAAACACAGTGTTGCATCTCATATCTTCGCTGGAAGTGAGAGAAACCCAATGTCAGTTATAGTAAAGCCCCACCAAAGCTTCGAAAAAAGTTTTCTGTATGAGCTGGCATCCTGAAAGCACAGCATACTGAAAATGATGCAGGCTGGGCTTGTTCGTTCAACAAAAACAGGTATGGTGTGCCAATGTTATTTACCTGTGCAGTTGCTTCTGTTGTTATGGGGATCGCAAGACACAATCCTTTTTGCCGGTGCAGTTGTGGTATTCCATTCAGCCTGGGTGTATTTGCATATGGCAACAGCTGAGGGCATAGAACAAACACATTACAGGTGGAACCATGCATGTCTCGGAAACAAATCTACAACTTTGGTCTTAGAATTCTATCTAGGATTCAATGCAGAGGTAATACATTCAGTATTATAGATAGTAGTGACCTTTGATTAGGGGCTCCTTTTAAAATCCCCACCTCCATTATTAACCCATAGAAGGTCTTCTAATGGGCTAAATAGCTTCCATTGCTAAAAATAGAAACTTTCATAGTACTATCAAAAAGTCTGGCACTAAAGTAAAGTAAAGTAAAGACACAGCCGCTCTTGATGTCATGTAATGTAAATAAAGAGAACGTAAAGCTGGCAAACTGGTACTTCGGAAGCTTCATCCAATCTGCAGTGCCATAAAATGGAAATGTCAAAGGAGGCGCGTTGACAAGTGATCTATAGCTGCTTTGCAGGACATAACCCGGATCTCAACAATACACTAGCACTTGACATGACAGCCACTTACAAATGGTTTTTTCCAACCAATACAATTAATGGTGAATCTTACCTGTGATTATTCCCAATAAAAGCCTGCAGTCCATTTGGAATTCGCGTCTCGTGTCAAATGAAAGAGTTCATTCCCCGTGACAACCTTTCAGATTCCGACGTCCTGACGTACTGGGGTAGTTCATTTTAGATCGATTATGTCGACATTGAGCGATTACATTGAGGTACTAACAACTTTTTTTGTAGTCTTCCAAAAGTTTACCTTCAAGTTTCCTCAAGTTCAGAGAACACAGTCTTGCTGTCCAGCGATTATTGAACCGTGTGTGGGAGGCACCAATGCGCTTCTCCGCCCTGTATCTGTGACTGAACCTTTACTTCGGCATTTGCTTAGTTTAGAGTCAAAGAAATGTCGCCCTGTGTGTATACAGTGACTGCAAATGTAGCACTCAAAAACGAATTTCGGAGAGAGAGAGAGAGAGAGAGAGAGAGAGAGAGAGAGAGAGAGAGAGAGAGAGAGAGAGAGTTTGTTTATGTCTCATGAAACCAAGACTTCTATTGAATGCTGAATCATGTATTACTTAGTCATTATGTAATCTTGAAGTGGACAAATGCACTAAAACCCATCTTATTAATGCAAAAAAAGAAAAAGTGTGAGGGGGGAAGGAAGAAGAAAAAATTCAAAAAGTTCTTAGATTATATTACTTAAACAGTATCGCATGTGCAAGAGTAATGCGGCCTGGCCTTTCGAAAAATAACCATGGGTTTATTACAGTAACCATAGTTTAAACTTTGGTGTTGTAAGTGATTTGAGCCCTTCTGGAACTTCCACGAGACTCTTTCCAAAACACCGCTTTCCAAAGATAACACTGAGACTTGAGACTGACACCTTCTCGCAGTTGTCAAACACACAACAATAGCAAAATAGCTTCCTCAGCCACAACTGTTGAATGAATCTGAATATGACATGATTAAACCTGCATCTTTCCAGTAGGTATAGCTGCAGGCCGGAGACCTCCAAATGGAGGCGGGAGTTACTCAAAAAGAGGGTTGCTCCATTTGGAGATCTCTGGTCTGCAGCTGTACCTGCCAAGGAGCTAAAATATCGGTACCTACTACTACACTGTGAGAACGTGCGAAATGATTTACAAGCAGAAAGCTCATCAGAGTCTTCTGATTGGCTGATCAATCAGAAGAACGCCCGCGGTCACATTTTTGTTTGCTTTTTAACAGTCTAGCGCTGTCACAGAGACAGGTGAGATATCTCAGGAGGACACTTATTTCAGTGATATCTTTCAGGACAGGGAGTAACATTTTCAGCATACCATTCCATAAAAATAAAAAAATCGCTTACTGCACCATATTTTTGTGGTAAAATAGGAACCACACAATTAGTCATGTTTACAGTCATAGTCAATGCTGGGTAGTAAAGTATTACATGTAATCTGGATTACATAATCAGATAACAAAAATCAAGTACATGTAATTAGATGAAATTACATTTTTAAATACTCATAATCAGATTACATTTGCTTTTTTATGGAATACAATGATTACACATTAATTTATTAATCCCTCTAATTTTTAAATACATTCGGTAAATCTTTTAGTGTTTTTTCAATTTTTGCCCACTAGCCCACTAGCTAAAGAGTGGTAATCCACACATAAATGCAGAACCGATACAGTTCATTTTAGTTTCACAAATTGTTTTTGTACTCGGCTTCATTTGCTGTTGTGACAAATTTTGAGACTGTTTATTTATTTATTTATTTATTGTGTCTTAGATTCACAAATATAACTTGTTTGATCTGTTAAACATGGATGGATTTTGTAATGCCAAAACTGCCTTTTTTTTCTTTTTTTTTAATCAGAAACAAATAGCGTACTAGAGTAAAACGCACAAAAAAACAAACAAAAAAAAAATCATATCAGTTCTCATATTTTTATGTAAATTTTATTTTATACATTTAAGCAACATGATGTCAAAATGGCACAAGCCTATCCTACTCCAATGCTTATGATATCAAATAAACAAGAATTAGGTCAGAAGTAATCCAAAAGTAATCAAAAACCAATCAGATTAGATTACCTTAAAATTGCAATCCAAGATATTATGCTACTGACTACAATTTTAGTCCTGTCGTTTGTAATCTACCAGATTACAATTCAGAAGTAATCTACCCAGCAAATAGTATTACAATATTACTATAGTAAAACTATGGTTACTATATAGATACATACTACAGTATAACTGTAGTAAAACCATGGTAAATTTATTAAAACAATGTTTTCCGCCAAAAAACATGGTTACTACAGTCATGGTTATGGCAATAATATTATAGTAAAACCATGGTTAATTTTTGCAAGGTAATCACAGCCATGCTGATATACAGAACAACAGCAATTAACAGGTTTTACATATATAATACTGTACTATCCAAATAGTAATGGTTTAGTACAGTAATATTGCAGTACCCATGACTGTAGTAATCACGGTTAATTTTCGTGAGAGAAGTAAATAATAATAAAAAAAGCGTACATTTCAGACAAAACTTGGCCAGTTAGTTTGTGCATTTCTTCGCCAGCGAAAATAGTTCCAAAAAGAAGCCAAAGCATCATGTACAACTCCGGTATCTACACTGCTCTTAATGCTCTGTCTTGAACTTGTCAGTGTTTTTGAACAAATCGTTATCTCGTTCACATCCATTGTTCTGGTGGGTTTTTTTTTTTTTTTTTTTTTTTGTTTGTTTGTTTGTTTTCAAATTATCAATTGAGTCAATGATTGAATGACTCATGACATAAAAGACACTCATTATGTTGCCACCTACTGGAATAAATTTGCAATCTCCAGAAATGGTGACTGAATGTATCAGTAAATGAAATCAAAATGAATGATGAACAAAATTTATAGAATTTATAGAGATTCGTCCCAGTGCTCTTGAGAAACGCCACTCGTCTGATCTGGACCAGAATTAACTGTTGTATAAATCAATAACATCTACAGAGACTTCAGAAATGCACTTGGTAATTAGTATGGAGATGTTAAATATTTCTGTTAACTATGAGGCAGTATAGGCAAAGTCTCTGACATTGCAATATTGACTTGGCCCCTCATGCATCCAGACGGCGCCTCTTAATGAAGCTGAGAGTTCTGAGTACCGCAGGCCTTGGTGGACAAACCACATGGTTGGAGTGTGGGCTTATGTTCACTGGCCGTGGGATTTCTCACTGGAGATGGAGAAGATGTGTGACAGACAGGGGCTGCCAGCCAGAGTCTGCTCTCCCACTCTCTTACAAGCAGTGGGCCACAGCAAACAACGATCCCTTCAGCATCAGCCATGCCCAACTTAGCACTGACACCGCAGGGCTTCACTGCACTCAGCCATGAGAGCGGTGTGTAAATATCACTGTAAATATGGTAAATTTCAGAACATTTAAAAGTTTACTTAATGTAAAGGAATGTTGTCTTTTATACCTAACTGTAAGGGGGGGGGGGGGATTATTTGAGAGGTGAACATCGCCGCCTGGTGGGGGGGAAAAACACTGCGTTATTTGTTTGTCCAGTTTGTGTCAAAGATTTGGCATTGAGTAAATTCCATTTACAGTTTTCTATTACAATACATTTCGAATTAGACCATCTATAAATAAAATTAATACAAATGTCACAATATTATGCAAAGTATTTTGCCATTTAAAACGTATCTACATTCAGGCCCGGCTCAAGCTCAGATGTATGGGTGGGCTTTAGGACCCTCAGGGTGGGCCAAACAGTTGAACCCAGGCGCCCCTGTGGAGTTGGGCCCACATAAATGTAATCGCTGTGTCCAAATTGGTTTCATAATTTTTTTAAATACATTTATAGCATTTTCTATAAAAAGACGTATTTAATAACTTTAAAAATGTCATGGTGTAACCATCAAGTAAAAGTTATTAAAATACTTTCATTGCACCTTCAATACATGAGTGTACACAACTTAATCAAAAAGTTTTCAAACACATTTTTCAAAGTAATCTTTTATTTTTTTTTTATTTTTTTTTTATTTTTTTTATTTTTTTTTTTTACAAGTATCATGCATTTTTGAGTGCAAATATAACAACCTGATGGCCGGAACAAAATGTGCATTTTCATAAAAATATCAGATTATTATTATTATTTTTTTTGTCTTGATGGTGTAAATAGGTCCTCTCTGTTTTATGGTTTTTGTCAACTTAAATTAAAAAATGGCTACACCAGCTGACTTTGATGTGGTGGACAACAGTGTTTCAAATATTAAGTATATTTTAAAACACAATTGTTTCACTGCTTATGTTTTTAAGAAATATTAATAAAAGATCACTGCGTTACTCATGCCAACTTTGTATTTTTTTTTATTTATTTTTTGAAGAATTTCAGCATTTAATGAGACTTAGATTTGATTTAACTGTCTCTGGATAGTTTCACCACATTACATTTTAAACTTTAAGCCCCAGAAAAAATATTAAAATGACTTTGAACTCAGAAATTGAAAACCTGTTTATCATAGAAGAGTATTTTATGTATTACTGAATAATTTAATAGATCTAGACAAAAAAATGAGTGTCACGTCCATGACCCAGATATGATTTGTGGCAAAACGCTTATGATGCATTATACACTCTGCATAAGTCTCTTAGTAGATCTGTAGACACACACATTTTAATAAAGTATAAATAGTCTAACAAATTTAGATTCCTGCATTATCATGAAAGGAATATGGTATGTTTATCAGATGATTTTTTAGAATTAAAGGATACCACTAAAAATAGTTGTTGCCTTTTTTAGCAAAGATGTGTTTGTTTTGCTAGTGCTGCACTTGGGACCTTAAACTAAAGTTTATCGACCCAGAATTAAAATGTGATTTCTGCAATAACATTTCTGTACTTCAATGTGATAACATGCACAGACCCAAATTCAGGAGTTCAAAGAAGTGGAAATTCAGATCTATCTACAACAGGACTTTGCCATTCTGAGAAACCCCCTTGTTCAATACAATCTATGCAAATTCATGACTAATGCCTTCAAACAGAAATGTACCTTGATCAAAACAGAGATGACTTTATTAACAAGAAGGATCTAAAGGACACTTATGCATTGCTTGGTTAGTATGTCAATCCAATTACAGCAATTAGTAGTAGCAGCCTTTACTTTTCAACAATACACAGACTAACCACGCCATGACAAAATATACTCTTGACATTGCTCTTCTTTATTAACTGGATAGGAAGTACTTTATAAGTACATAGGTACTATACAGTAGGTTCCTTAAAAAGGAAGTTGCTTGGAAGTGGGTCTCTAGCTTACAAATTGCATGCTTGCCATCTGTTGACTGTGGTGGACACACATGATACTAAAGCACTTTATTAGCTGCTCTTGATAAGAGTGTCTGGTGTATTTGTCTTTCCATAGGCAAGCTGAAGATAATTGAGTGTTAAATATAATAAGCGTGAAAGCATGTTGAAAGATCAAGTTGTCCCATCAATTCACCATGTTTCTCAACATGTTTGGAGAGAAAAAACATGAAAAGATTAGAGCATTAGTAAATTTATCTTTAAGAGGATAAATTATTTTTCAGATGGGACAGTTGTTGGTAAATTTAATGAGTGCATGCTTGGAAAAGATTGATTTAATCTGCATTCATTCATCATTTTTCGGCTCCTAATAAGCTTCCAAATGTAAGATAAATAATTAATTGGTATTTGCTTGCACAGAGGTGTAGACCCTTAAGATACCATTCTAAATGTATGTAACTGTAACAGTAGATACTGAGGGAAAGGGCATACATAAAGATAAGTGCATTTATAAATGACAAAACTGCTTTATAAGCAATATCCTCCAATATTCAATGAATTAAGTATTAGAAAAGTTTCAAAAGCTTGAAGGTGGAGACAGAGATCTTCTAGACAGAGATATGTTTTTTGAGATTCTTAAATGTGTGCTCCATCATGTTTTCCAGTCTGAATTTAGTTAAACATACGCTCACAGTAACACCCACACAGTTGTAAATCACAGACAGAAAATGACCAAGAATCAAAATGTTTGCTTACTTTAGAAATTATCCATGCAGACCTGAGCTAAAGTACAATGAATTATGATTTTACACATATGGGAGTATTAACTGCTTTAGTAGTACTTTAAACCCCTTTTTTATAACAACAAGGATTCATTGCACAAAATTGGTTTATTTGAAAAACAAAATAAGTTACATGTTTTTCCACTTCATTAACAAGCTGTTCATAAATTATTGATTATTCTTTCTCTTTTGGCTATCTTGAGCTCATTAACTTCATAAATAAAAACATTGCTTCTAATCAACATATTAAAAGACATTCTCATTTTACAAGTTTCTTTCATTCACAGAGTAATCTCACAACAAAATATTTTGAAATTTTCAAAAAATATTCTGCATCCCTGATTCTCCAGACAATAAAAATGGTCTTTATGAGTGAGCTCATTTGCATGCTAGAGCTTGTGCTTGAGTCACTACATAGAACGCAAACGAGAACCCAGGCAGCTTGATCTGTTCTCCAGTAGGCAGCTCAGATCCCTGCAGTAGTGGAAGGGTTCGGTCATCGACCATCTTTAGCACTTTTCCATTTAATCTGACTGACCTAGAGATGGAAAAAACAAGATTTAAGGATCTCAGAGTTAGTTTGACTCACTGATAGATTTTGAGTTTTGTATTAGCAAACAAGTGCTGGTTTAGATTATAAGCAGTTTTTGTAGTTTGGGGCAGAATTTTTATTTTTTATCCCCTTAAACTATGGAGCATTTCTGGGCTGCCACCCGCAATTTTTCACACTCAATTTAAAAGCTCACCATTCACACATACTGTGGACTAATTGCAAAAAGAAACCCCCCCAAATAATAATAAAAAAAAAAGACTCCAATTGTTCATAAATAATATTGTGTGTCTTTATAATCTTATGATAAACAAACTTTTTGAAGAAATGTTTGTTGTTGTTGTTGTCCTAACTTTGTAAACATGTAATTCTGGTTCTGTTCATTCTATCTCACTTTGAAAAGTATTATTTCATTCCACTAGATGGCAGTAAGCACTACAATAGTTTTTCTCTATCACGTTCCATCACAATATACAGATCTGAAATGTAGGTGGTGCTCCAACGCATTTTAGCCATCACAAACGTGCCCATCCATAGACATTCAGTCTAATTTTCAGCTCATGCACCACCGCCATTGTTTCATCTAATATCTCAGACTCTGAGTGGACTAGAAGATCAATCTAGGTGTCATTAGAAAGCTGATCCTCCCCTTTGATGATACATAACGTCTTATCAATAGTCGATAACATGTATTTATTTAACATGCTTTTCCTGCTGGACCACATATTTTGTTCTGAACATCCACGATATAACATTGGATTATTCAGCCAAGCAAGCTCACAGGCAAGTAAAAAAAAATAGCAATTTTTTTAGAAAACTGTCTAAGGTAAAAGCATATGTAAAATTTTTGTCAACTTGGGGCTTACAGCAGCAAAGATTGGTGCATAAAAGAAACATGTGCATTTGGTGACTGAAATCATATTTCACTTTGTGATTCTTTTGAAAATCTTTCGAACTGTGGTATTAGAGCTGAGAATGAGAGCTTTCATTTGATACTATGTGAAAAGACTTTTATTTTCATATAAATATTTCTACCCCATTACCTCTAGGAGGAGCTAAGTTGTGATGCTAATGTTTTAAGGCCTTATTTTGTTATTTTATGTAACAAAATAACATAACATGCAGAAGTGATAGTTATCTCTGAAAAGTTGATTCTAAGCTTTCAAATGATACCTCATATGCCTGACTTATTTATATGGGGACTTCAACGTTTTAAGCGTAAACTTTTTTTGGTTCTTTTCAGTGAATTGGCCAAACGGGCTTGAAACACGGTCTGAATCGATTCCTGATTCAGTAAAATTCATTCAGAGCGCTCTCTCACTGAATCATTTGGAGCGGTTTCTCATACAGTAAAACAGCATCGGGATATTTACGAATACAGCAATGGATAGTGTAAATTTACCTACAGTCAACTGAAACAAAAGGCTGTCTTTTTGAGAGGTAACTTTGAGAAATTTCAGCTAGTGCTGTGTCATGTGAACAAGGGGCTGTTCAAACTGAACGTGTTTTTGCATCCACTCGTTTTTCAACCGTTTTCCATGTAAACTTTCGCTAGATGGATGTCTTTTGACAACTGCGTCACGCTTCACTGTGTTTTTAGCATCTACTGACACTGTCAATTTAAAAAGAACTTCAACTGATAAAAACGCGTCTTGAGACACCTGCGTTCTGCTCTATTCATTGTGATCCGTTTTGCATTTTTAGTGCGAAAACGCGTCTGTCTGAATGGTTACTGGAACAAACGCTTTAGCCAATAGTTACATGACTATTGTCTGTCACGACTGCTGTTGCTCGGAACTACACCCAAGAATTTCACACACTATTGCACTTGTGTATATTGTTGTGTGACAATAAAAGTGATTTGATTGCTACTCTTCCTCAAGAAAATAAAACAAATGCTTATCTCAAAGTCACCAGAATTGAACACTTTGGTGGTGTTTTTTTGCACACACACACACACACACACACAAAACTCCCAGGGGAGAATGCCTCTGGACCCCCCATATAAGGTTTATTAGGCAGACTTCTGTGCCTACCTTCAGATTAAATCCTGCAGGCGCCCCTGTCTTTGACCACAGCACCCATTCTTGCTTCAACCTATTTTCTAGTAATGGAGGCAACTCAAGTCTCTTGCAGGAGTCTCTTATAGAAAGTAGGGATGCACCGATCCGATACCTGGATTAGTATCGGCTCCGATACTGACGTTTTTAAATGGATTGGGTATCGATCCAAATCCGATACTGTGTGTTAGTAATGTTCGTTACTGTCAAGCTAAATAAAAAAATGACAAAAGAATCATTAAAACACAATTAAAGTAGTTCATATGACTAGTGCATTTTATTCAAAGCCACTTGAAGATGTGCGATAGCTTTGTGAATCGCAAAAGGCTGCGTTTAATAAGTAAATATCAAATGCACACGCAGCTCCAGTGCGTTATTGAATGGCGCTGCTCTGTTTACACACACACACACTTGCAGCTATTTTTAGCCTTCACAGCAGTGAGTAATATTTGAGCGCTACTCATGAACAACATCTCAGATGTAGATGCTCAATAGTTTGGTTCACTTATAATATGCATTTAGAATGGCACTGAAGGTGCTTTTTTTTTTTTTTTTAACCAGAATTTGAATAAAAAGCTAATTAAACTACTGTGAACTTGCCTGCAGACACTTATAGGACTTCCTGGAGAGTTCAGTATGTCAAAATAAAAGTGTGAGGGTTTAAAAGTTAAAGGTGTCACGGAGAGACTCACGGAGGCAGAGATATGAACTCAGTAGCAGCGTTTATTGAACAGATGATTGAAACAGAACAGCAAACGGCAGGTGAGTAATATCCAGACAGGGTATAGACACGATGAACAGATAACTCGCAACAGTCTTATGATACTTGCAGACAATAATGAAGACACGGGCATGACTGACATAGTAGAAAGGTCTGGAGTCTCAGAGGTACTATTGATGAGAACAGCGGGGTATATATGCAGTCCTTGATTAGCCACTAATGATATGCAGGTGCGTGTAATCAGAACTCAGGGGAGAGTGAGTGCTGATGGCAGTGAGGAAGAAAGAGAGAGAGAGAGAGAGAGACTGGTGGTTCCGTGCCAAAAGTGCACGATTGAGATATATTACTATATATTACTATTATAATATATTATTATTATTATCATTTGTTTACAAATTATAATTAAATTGAATGGGTTCCAAAAAATAACTGTGTGAATGAGAAGTGAGCTGATATCTTACGACAAAATTGAAAAAAAAAAAAAAAAAATAAATAAATAAATAAAAATCTGAATCCTTTAAAGTCCAGATACAAGTTGAAAAAAAACTATATAAATAAATAAAAAGAAAAAAAAAAAAAAGGCTTCTTTTCTACTGATAACCTATACTGGAATTACTGTTAATTTTGCTGCTACATTATCCAGTATACTAGTTAACAATAAAGTTTTTCTTAATAAGTTATACATTTATATTGAAATAATGATATTTGTTAGAGGTTTGTGTTTCTTTACATATTAAAGAGCACACCCAATTAGTTCCACACAATAATGTAAAGATATTCTAAACTGATTATGCAAAAAAACAAAAAAAAAAACGGTATCGGATCGGAATCGGTATCGGCCGATACTGAGATTTCCGATAACAGAACCGGAAGAGAAAAAGTGGTATCAGTGCATCCCCAATAGAAATGAAATTAGATTATTTTTTTATTTTATTATTATTATTTATCTGCTAATGGATTTTGTTTGGACAGTAACAGCACATGTTCGGAGATGGCTCAAAATCAATATTCACACACTTCGAAAACCAAAGTGCACATTCTAGATGCAAATGACTAGCATGTAAGGGATAGACTAGTATGCTCTGGGTGTTAAGTTTACTGTTCTCTCATTAAAGCAAAACTTGATTCATGCTGTTAAAGTCAGATGGCAATACACTACACAGCTTTATCAGCTATCATGTGGCTTACTGTACTGTAGCTTTAAATCATGTATGGATGCAAAGTGTAAAATGTTACCTAAATAGTGAAAAGATTTGCTGCGGTTATCTCTTGCTTGAAAATATCCTCCACTTGGGTTGAATTTCATGACATCTTGTTTGGTCCCTCCAAATGGCAAAAAATAAATAAAATAAAAAAAATAAATAAATAAAAAAGAGGCTGGGATCAATGCTTTGGAAAGGGTTCTTAATTTTGGTGAACTGCATAAAGAGTAAGCAAATAATACATATGACAACATTCCATTACAGATTAAATAGGTTAATTTGACGCATTGATTCTTTTTACAATGTAGTCTGTTTTTATATGTTTAGAAGGACTTAATTTAGTGGGTTCATACATTTCTCCTCGTTGATTAAACTCGCATCTATAGCCACAGAGAGAAACCTTTCGTCCACACCTCGGGCCACATGGGACAGATCCAAAACAACCCGTACAGACTGGACATCAGATTCATCACCGATAGATATTACTGTGTTAGCCCGCGACATACAATGCGACAACCACCACAATCGAGGGAACAGTTGCAGCTGCCGACTTCATCAGTTCAATCAACCGCGAGCTCATTAAACACGTGACTGCATCGGTTTTACGCGCGCATCCCCACTTCACACAGAAATAAAGTTTTAAATAACAAAACAGATCAGCTGGCTAAAATATGACGCCGTCAAAAATATTATTCCTTCTTTTTTTAAAGACTGTACACGAGGATACAGTTCACGACAAATTATGTGAAAATATGTCAGGCTTGTATCTCCTGGGCGGGGCTTCAGTCCGATTCGTTATTTGTACGCGTTACGTGATTGGCTCAGACAGCACTGAATTTGTAACAAGCTGTTTGTGTGAATTCCACACCTTTGAGGTTATTTGTTTAAAACCTCTATGAAAGCCCAAAATGTGTCGATGATTAAACCAGTTTAAAATTGTATTAAACGCTCCAACATTCTAAAATGGACAGAAAACATGGAAGTTCTTGAAAAGGAAAACTATCAACGATGGTTATGTGGGACAATGGGATGTGCCATGGGATTTGTTTAATTGTAAAAAGTGTGCCATGGTAGAAAAAAGGTTGGGGAAACACTGATCAATATGACACAAAATAAAACTTAGCAGAGTAAAACGAGGATACTTTCACTTTTATTTCAGCCCGACAAACAGGCAAAAAATAGTTTACATATTGCCACCGAGGCAAAATAATATACATACTATTTTACATCATATAAATAAAGTTAAACACAAAAATTTACAAAGAAAGGAGATCAGATGGCAGCATAAGCAGGTCGTTCACTTCCTCCTGCAAGGCATCTGCTTTCTCTTTTATTAGCATCTATAAAATAAACATTGAGAAAGTCACAATGCGAATGCAAAGCTAACGTAGAAACACAATGTTGCTAAAGTGCAATATATGTGCTTACTTTTGCTGATGCGGTAATTTGATCAGCCTGTTTCTTGAAGAGGTTGTCAATAGTTTGCACCAGAATCTTTGGATCAGCATTGGCGAGATGCGCCAGTGTCTTGTAACCAGCATTATAGAGCTGCTTAGCACGATGCTGAATCAATACAGAGTGAGGGAAAACACCACATTAAATGGCAGCCAAATAATTTACAAACTGAGCTCTCAATGAAAGTCTTTTCATGAAAGTTATAAAGGTTGGTTGATGAGTTTTATTTGTCATACTTAAAGGAATATTCCAGGTTCAATAAAAATTAAGCTCATTTGACAGCATTTGTTTCATAATGTTGATTACCACAAAAAATTATTTAGACTTTTCTTTAAAAACAGCAAAAATCTGGGCTCCAGTGAGGCACTTACAATGGAAGTTAATGGGGCCAATCTGTAAATGTTAAAATACTCACTAACTTACTAAAGTTTTCTGTGTAAAGTTACAGCCAAATTTACAACTTTGTTGCCATGATGACGTAAACCCTAAAACAACTGTAAAAATTACGATTTAAACAACTTTACAGCTCAAGTAATACATGAGTTTTAACAGAAATGTTAATGTAAGTGCTTTTATAAAATTATAAGCTTTACATTTCTGCCTTTAAATCCTCCAAAAATTGGCCCCATTCACTTCCATTGTAACCTCCATTTTTGCTTTTTTTTTTTTTAAAGGAGGGACGAGTCGAAATTATTTTTTGTGGTAATCAACATTATGCCACAAATGCTATCGATTCAGTTTAACTTGTATTGAACCCGGAATATTCCTTTAAATTAAAACACACACATTATGACAGTCAAATGCACATGTATTATTTCATTCATTTAGCTTCTAACTTTTCTAGTCATAATGGAGGGAATGACAGCTACAAAGAGAGAGTAGTCGAGACGAACAGCCTGAAAACACACCTCCATAACTCCAGCCACCTCCATGAGTGGAATGAGCTCGGCCTGCACACAGTAGGTCAGTCTGCGGGTCAACTCTGACAGAAGAGCCTTATAGGCCCAAAACTCCTCTAGCTCCTGAAATGGACAAACACATCTTATGTGAGTCTTTACTTTGGCTCTGATCCATAAATGACTGGATGGTAGTATGTGAGGGAACAGATGCTGATATATAGACTGATATTTCTTGACATTATCCCTGCTGGATTTAAAGGAATATTCCAGCTTCAATACAAGTTCAGCTCAATCGACAGCATTTGTAGCATAATGTTGATAAAAAAAAAAAAAATTACAAAAATCCACTCGTCCCAATATGAAGCTTATAATTGTATAAAAGTACTTAAATGAATTCTTCTGTTAAAATGTGTGTATTGTTAAAGTAGTAAAATTGGATATAACTTTACACAGAAAAGGTTAGCGAGCGATTTTGTCACACAAAAATCACATTAACACACATTATGTTTTGTGGCAATCCTTTTGAAACAGTGAGTTTTTTAACATTTACAGATTGACCCCATTCACTTTCACTGTAAGTGCCTCACCCAGATTTTTGCTTTTTTTTTTTTTAAAGGAGGGACGAGTCTAAATAAATTTTTGTGGTAATCAACATTATCCCACAAAAGCTGTTGATTGAGCTTAACTTGTATTGAACCTGTTCCTTTAATGTTCCCCAACCTCAGTGAAGTGCAGCACAGAAGAGCCAAAGGCAGAAGCTGAGCTGAGAAGAGTCTGTACAAAGCCTCTAGTCAGCTGGAATCTATCCGACACATTCCACAGATTTGTCTCCTTCAGCAGGGAGTACAGCACCATGGCCAGGTACAACCTGTTTACCACCACAATGTCCACAGACTGAAACAAAGATGAGAGAAAAGAAGAACATTGTGAAATCCAGTTCAGAAATGTTTCACCTTAAAGGGATAGTTCACCCAAAAAAGACAATTCTCTCATCATTTACTTACCCTCATACGATCCTGGATGTGTATGACTGGTCCTTTTTTGCTATAAATTCTCCTTCATGCCCAGTAGGTGGCAATATGCACGAAGACCAAAAATGTGAAAGTGGAGATTGATAGTAAAAAAGGACTTAAATATTGATCGGTCTCTCACCCACACTTATCATATCGCTTCTGAAGATATGGATTAAGCCACTGGAGGATTACCTTTATGTGCTTTTGGAGCTTCAAAGTTTTGGTACATGTTCACTTGCATTGTATGGACCAACAGAGCTGAGTTATTCTAAAAATCTTTGTTTGTGTTCATCAGAAGAAGAATGTCATACACATCTGGCATGGCATGAGGTTGAGTAAATGAGAGAATTTTCATTTTCGGGTCCCCAGTACTTTTCATTGCAAATGATCATTATATTTTCACCTTGGAGACTTAAATAGGGATTAGATGTAGGTTTAGCTATAACACTCCCCAAATCCCTTAAGAAGGTTATGATTTAGGTAATACTTTTGCATATTCCATACACAACTACATTTTTTAATGTTCTCAGAACTTTGAAATGCCAATGATATCAATCAGTAGCAATATTTTGCTTTGCTTATACATTGCCAGTTAAATCCAAAACAAACAAAAAAAAAGGCATGTGATTGAAACAGTTGGTATTCTGAAGCATGAGAGTAATGCTGTTCCTGACAACCTTCCTCATGCTCTGTCCCGCTGCCTTCCGTGTCACAAAACTTTCAGGTACTCCAACAGCAGTGGCCATCTTCTGCTCAGCAGCTGACAAATTTGTAAACTGGAACAATGTAAAATTTATATTTAGTAAAAATACAAATCAGCTGAGACAAAGGATGACAACATCAATAGCCAGTATTCAAAATACAAATAACATACAAAGTCACACATATGTTGCACCCTATACACAGAGCACCAACCTTAAACGAGGTTTAGTGTATAATACATCACTAAACCCAACATAAACGGGTTCAACCAGACGGTAGCATCCCACCTGCCTGAAGTAGATCATCCAGTCTGGCTTGCATTGATGCACCATATCATATGGAGTAACCAGATACAGTAAGTGTAGAAAACTATTCAGCAATAAACCCTCCAGCCCTTTTGACAAGTCTCTGTAGAGCAGATCACAGTAGCTTAGGTCTACTGAACCTGAAAAGACAAGGAACAATGTGAATGGACAATATTAAAAAAGGAAGGCTATGGAAAAACAATGATAAATAATAAAAACATATAATCTCTAAACAGGGTCATGTTGCCACCCTGTGGTATATAATTAACATTTTATGAGTGAAAATGCTTAAATCCTTATTCCACACTCTGTCTTACCTTTAAAAGTTGCTCTGCCCAGTCTAGTGATCTGCAGAATGGTTTCATCATTTACATCACCAGAGGCTTCAATGAGGGCCTTCTGCCTCAGTGTCTCTATGGATACCAGTGTAAGATCCCACAAACTCCTCTCTGGACTGACCTGAGCTTCCTGCACACTAAGGAGTGTGCCTTTCATGAAATCCCTCACTTGTTCTATTGTAGTAGTTATCTGAAATAAAAGGAAAGAGTTTAGTTTACAGTTCTTGACTTGCAATGAGATTGTGATTAAATAAAAAAACACTGAAATATTATGAGTTAATGATCAATTAAAATGTATTTTTGTTACTCACTTTCAGGCCAATGAGCGACAGGACAAGACTAAGGAGGCCCTGTCCCCCATCATGCAGCAGGTTGCTGTAACACTTCTCCACTGGTGCGGACACAAGTTTTTTGGCCTGGGGAGGTAAAAAAAATCATATGTGCATATTAAAAAAAATAAATAAATAAATAAAAATAAATGCCATTCATAAATTATTATACACTGTGGGGTCCAAAAGTCTAAGATCACGAGTAAAACTTATATTTTGCATTCTTGTCTAATTTAATACAAAATATTTTATTAGAAATTATATTACCAGCATTACAATTTTAGCAATTCAAAAAGTTTATTGAAAAATTAAAATCAGTTTCAGAATTTAGCTGGCATGGACTCAATTTGTTTACAAATCCTGATGTTCCATGTTATCCCAGCATGATTTGAGAATTTTCCAAAGAGCATTTTGTGTGCTTCAATGAAAGCAAGGAAATATTCTGTACAGAACATGGTCAATGTCAAAAATGTGCTTATATTTTATTAGTAGGGCTGGGTATTGATACAGATTCGATTACGATTCACAAGCTCTCGATTTGATTTCGATTCTGATTCGATGTCGATTAATATGGGTATATTTCAGTTATAATATCCCTTTTTTTGCTTACATATGAAAGAAATTTTCTCCCAATTAATGCTGTTAATTTTACATAGGGATCTTCTAAATAGGTACATTATGAAATTATTAATTTTACTATTTTTATTCTCACATTTCGGCTTTTTTTTTTTTTTAATGAACAAATCCATGTATTCAATCAATAAAAAAATATAATATATTCCATACATAATTTTTTGTTACATGTTTATTGTTTAATAGCATCATTTTTACTATTTAAACTATTTACATTGATTTGTTGAATATGCGCTAAAACCGATACTGTCTCTTTAACAAAACCAGCATTTCTGTGAAGTATCTGTAGATGAGCGTATGTTAACGAGAGAGGACTCGAATGGCTTTAATTAGAATTAAATGTTTCTTTTTTTTTGTTGTTTATAATCAACAACTGGACTATAAAGACCAGAAAGGGTATTAAAAGAGACAGTATTCAATGACAAATGGGTCACGTGGATCTCATCTTTGGACACACATTACACCGAACAACTTTTACTCTTAACACACAGTGAAAGGATCTCACTGCTGAATACTCCACCACTACACAATTACTGGTGAGTGAAATGTAAACATTTACCAACCTGTTGCCAAATATATACATTTTAGTCACATAGCATGAAATTTGGTTGCTAATGCGAGTGATTTCCACTCATTGTAGTAAAGTGTTGTGCCAGGACTTTGGTTGCGCATAGAGTAAATGATCGATCTTTGGATTTAAGAATCGATATCGAGTTCATTCAAATGAAGATCACGATGCATCAGAAAATCTCTATTTTTACCCATCCCTATTTATTAGTGACATAGAAATAGTGTAGAATCTTAAATATTCCTTATTCATTTACATCATAACTTTTCAAAACTGTTTATTTCCAGGTTATTGAAACTAATCCCAGATTTTATGTAGTCTCAGACTTACTGACCCCACTGTACATGCAAACATAATACAATTAAAGGTCAATGTTTTTTACCATGTTTATATCTTTTTCCTGCAGAACCAGGATACTCTCGCCCATGGCATCAATACCTGCTCGTCCTGCTCTCCCCACCATCTGTTTGTACTGACTTCTCTTTAAAAAGTCTGCAGCTACGTATGGGGACCGCAGAATCACCCTAAGAAGTAACAAATGCACAAGAGAGATAATGAAACCACTTTCAAAAGTTTACCATTATTTTAGTCCAGGTTTAGGACAGTCTGGGTTTGGCCAGCTAGAATCAGTTTTTGTCTTATATATCTTTGTGAATAAGGGCATATAAGAAAAGAATAGCTGATTTTAGAAAGTAATTCTACTCTGACACATAGATGAGGACAGACCTGCGTGCAGGAAGGTTGATCCCAGCAGCAAGAGTGGAGGTGCAGGTGAGGAGGCAGAGCACCCCTGAAGAATAGGCTTCTTCCACTAGCTTCTTCTCATCACTGGTCAGGCCGCTGTGGTGGTAGGCCAGGCCAAATGGCACAGTCTTCTGCAGCACAGGACACAAGGATCCATTACCACTGCTCTTCAATTCACCCAGCAGTGTGGCTTTCTCTGCTTTTTTGTGCTTCAGAAACTCCCTGAAAAAATGCAGAGGTTTTATTTTATCAATGGCACTCTAGCACTGATAACAAAAAAATATCATATAACTAGGTATTAAGTTGCTCATTTTTTAAACTGATTAAATACAGTCAAAGGGCTGTACTGTAATATGTTCATTTGTAAATCTTTTTTAGACTGTCCTTGAGATTCTTCTGTTTAACAGCAAATTAAAAATGTGTTAAACTGTTTAAAGGGATAGTTCACCCAAAAATGAAAGTTCTCTCCTTTACCCACATGCCCTCAGATATGCATGACTTTCTTTCTTCTGCAGAACATAAACAAAGATTTTTAGAAGAATATTTCAGCTCTGTAGGTCCATGCAAAGCAAGTAAATGGTGACAAAAACTTTGAAGCTCCAAAAAAACACATTAAGGCAGCATAAAAGTAATCCATAAAACTCCAATCAGTTTTGGATGAGAACAAACCAAAATATAACTCCTTTTTCATACTCAACTCCTATAAATCTTGACATCAGTAGTCTTCTAGGTGATCATGATTTCACACTCGATTACACTGTGCATGTGTCTAGCACTAGGAAGTGTAATCGAGCTTGAAATTATGATTGTGCCTAGAGACTGCAATGGCAAGGTGTACAGTGAAAAAGAGTTATATTTTAGTCTGTTCTCACCAAAAACCAACAGGATCGTTTTAGAAGATTACTTTGTGTTTTTTTAGTGCTTACAAGTTTTGGTCACCATTCACTTGCATTGTATGGACCTACAGAGCTAAACTATTCTCCCAAAAATCTTTGTTTGTGTTCTGCAGAAGAAAGAAAGACATACATCTGAGATGACATGAGGGTGAGTAAATTATGGGAGTATTTTCATTTTTGGGTGAACTATTCCTTTAAGTGAAAGTGCATTTTTATATTTTGTGCATCAAAAATTTCTTGATGTTATTTAATTATTGATCAGCTTTGCTGCAGTGTGATTGTGGAAGAGTGTTTTCAATAAAATTTTCATGGTGTGCACATTTGTGAAAAAAATAAAAAATAAATCAGAAATTTAAATCTTTGCTATCAGTAAAGTTTGCATCAATGAGCACTTACTACTATAATTAAATCTTTACAAACTGATGCACTTGGGGATCATAAATGTCTACGTACTTATTTAAATACTTGCAGATCATTCCAGCCAGATTCTCACAGTTCTTCTTGGTGGCACAGAATATCAGGCAGGACTGCTGAGGGATGATTTCAGCAGCCAGTGCTATGATGTGGTCAGGGTCCATCTTCTGCATTCCACTGGAGTACTGAGGAAGTCCATTGCACAAAGGTTTGATGTGAAATTGGTGCAGCTCAGCAGATCGATTTTTTTTTATTAAGTTAAAAAAGGGCTTGACTCTGCAGAGCTTTAGCCATGACTGAGCTTCTATACCTTAATATCCAGGAGTCGTGAGAATCTGAAGCATTCCTCTTCCTTTGGGTCAACTTCATATATGCTATCTTTTATTTTCACATACTCTTTTAGTTCAACCTACAGGATCACAAATATTTTAACTGAAGTTAAAGCTGAAGTACATAGCTTTGTCTGCATTAAAGTTCTTTCTTCTATCCTAGCTTAATACGTAGAGACAACAATTAGCAAGCCATTTAGAGGGTCAATTTTCTTATAAACTGTAAACACTGTCTCTGTGGTGATATGAAAATTCCTCTGTTTGTTTTGAGAGACCCTTTTAGACCCACCCCAACAACATTACTCAACCAATTCTATGAGTTGGAGTAGGACTATCTCGGGGAGCGTATTAAGAAAGCTGTTTTGAAAACATCGTTTATTTTTGTAATTCCATTCGGTGGTGCTAGTGGCCCAGAAATTACCTACTTCAGCTTTAAAGAAAATAGGAGATCAAAGTTTCTAAAGTTATCCCAACCTTGGCATCATACATTTGAGTTGATCAAATTTGAAGCCTAGTAAAATGTAATAAATGTCAAAGACAAACATTCATATTGATCACGTAGTGAGGTCATTCTTACAGGCCTGAAGTCATTGGTGTAGTTTTCAGCTTTTAGAAACATCTGAAGGTCTCCCACATTGCCGAGTGTCGCACTCATTCCAATAATTTGGGTTGATTCTGCATAGAAACAAATAATACAAACGATCAGAATCCATTACAATCACAGAGCCAGAGCAATGCATGCGAGATTTTAGGCTACTCACTGCTCATGTACAGAATTTTTGACAATGTCATTTCAAGAATTGCCCCTCTGTTGCCATCACCAAGCATATGGAGCTGCAATAAAAACAAACAAGTCATCATTTATTGGAAATACTTGTTGACAAGTATTAAAATTCAACTGAATATCAATTTTAAAAAGATTTGTATTGTCTGCATTAGCTGTTTGAACAGAACCCTGGACTTCAGAGTGCATACGTTCGAAAGATACGTTTGAAAGATTTTTTTAGTAAGTATTGAGTAAAATAAAAAATAAAAGAATTTCAGACATTTTACATATATGTATCTCATATGCGATCATTTAATTTGAAAACCCATATTGGTTGACCTCTTGTGCAATATAGAAACATTCTCCACTGACAAGAATAAATGGCTATGAATTCACCATGAGGATCAGCACCAGTATTATTCATTGGTGATACACACACCTCATCCACAACAACCAAGCCAATATTTCCTAGACGGTCCGTTTCGATCAGTGAGTTGATGAGACTGTGTCCCTTTTCAATGGTTGTGATGTACAGAGAGTTTTTGCTTCTTCTCTTTACTGGAGGAAACCTCCCTTTACTGCCAGCATACTCCTCAACCATGAAGTCCAGTTCAATCCCAAAGCTAGACAACCCTCGAACCTGAAATACAATCAAGATCTATCCTTTTATAATCATTTGATTTCAAGAAAGGTGTTAAATATTGAAAACTGACATGCTGTTGCAATTATAAACAAACAACATTTTGATAAAATACCTTTTCTTGAACCAGGGATATGTATGGCAAAATAAGAATTGCATCCTTCTTTCTACACAAGAGCTCTTTAAATATTAGAATCTCCGCCACTAGAGTCTTTCCTCCACTTGTTGGTAATGAATAAATTAGATTTCTCCTTTGTTGCACTGAATCCAGGCTCAAGCATGTCTTCTGCCAATCTAGAATAGAGAAAGAAAAGGGAGCATCACTAAAAAAACGTATGATTAGCAGGATGCGGACTAGTGAGAAAAGTGAGATGGAAAGGATGAGAATTATTTACCATACAAATCCTGGATTCCTTTTAATCTACAAATAAGATCCTTAACTCTGGATGGGAGACCGAAGAAAGGGCCCAGGTCCCCCTCTGCTGATATGGACTCCATGGCCTGCATGGCAGCACCCATCTCTTCAGTCATCACAGCTTCCTTCTGTTGTACTCTCTTGGAGATGGTGTTAGATGTTGCTGCATTTTCAATCAGTACTTTCTTAAGATGGTCTTTCATGCTTCTTCTGGCCTTCGGTGCTGGCTTGTTTACACCTGCATGACAGGTAGTTGGATTGTGGTTTGTTAAATCAGGGGTAGATGTATTATGTGCACCCCTGGGAGTGCTATTTTGTGGGGTCATGACAGCTTGTCGAAATGCGAGTGGAGAACTTGGCAAAGTTCTCAGTGGTGAATCTCTGAAATCCTCAGCTAAGATAGAGTCTAAGAGTTGCTCCTCACAGGAGTGTGGAGTCTGCTGGTCTTTGTGACGTTGCCTCATCTGGAGCTCCACATCTTCAAGTTTGGCCAGAAAGGAGCTGTCACCCACAATGCTGTCATAACCGTCAAATAAATCTTCATTGTCACTAAAGCACTAGATAAGAACAGAAACCAAACAGAACTTAGAACAGCACCAATATAAAGCCAGAAACAAACGCATATCTTTCATGCTTACCGGCTCTGTGTCTTTATTTTCAGTCATGTCTTGAGTGTAAGTGTGTTCATCACCCGCAGAACATGTACCAGATGTAAAACTGGATCTTTTTTTGGGTGGAGTGATGTGAGTTTTCATGCCATTCCTGGATCTCTTTCTTGAGGACGAAGTGTTACGCTTTACCACAATATCGTACATGTGGTTGTCAGTGTACATTACAACTAAAAAGATACTCCACAGTGAGATTCGAGCATTATAGTTTAATGCTGTCGTAGGACCAGTAATTGACAACAACAAAGAGCAGTAGCAGTTTATTTATCCATTGAGAACTTTGTATGACAGCTGGTGAACTGTCCGTTAAAGTAAATGCTTGAGAAAGTAAATTATCGGTTATTTTACAAAATAACACTGGGATAATAAGCAGAGGTATTCAAACGCATGTTTACGTAACCTAACAGGAGCCACTTACAAAAATAAACGAGGAATTTCGAAAAGCATAATGATGGAGATGGCCAATGAGAGTTCGGCTTTTGGACCACGTGACTTTTAAAGTTGCCGAAAGCAAACGTCTGACGAGAAAAAGCAAAACAAAAGTCCCATCAGTTATTTTTTATTTTTTTTTCCATCATAGCATTTCAGTCTGGACAAAGATAAGATGGCTTAGAATTAATTTAAAATAAGAAATACTAAAATAATCTAACTTATTTAAAATGCAAAAATGCCTACAAGAATTAAAAATTATTAATCAGACACATCTAGTTTCAGGGGAGGGGGGTTTAAAATATTGTCTTGGACAGTGGGGGGCATTGGAGTCAAAAAGGTTGAGGAAAAAGTGGTGTAATGGAGCTTGATATAATGATCACCAAGGAGACTGCTGATGTCAAGATTTATTTTGGTCTGTTCTCACCTAAAATCGATCGGGTTGCTTCAGAAGACAAAGATTATCTGGAGACAATGGCATCTTCTGGATTTTATGCTGCCTTTATGTGCTTTTTGGAGCTTTAAGGTTTTGTTCACCATTCAGTTGCATTGTGAGGATTTACAGAGCTGAAATATTCTTCTAAAAAACCTTCGTTTGTGTTCTTATTTTTGGGTGAACTACCCCTTTAATGCACGACATTCACGATTTTTTTTTCTCCACACATTCGTTCACTCCGTGCCTTTAGGTGGCAGTAATTCGCTTTAGCTTTATTCACATCAGGCTTGACAGAAGAAGAAAGGAGCACCAGCCATACTGGCCTCCAGGAACAGATAGAGGAATGTTTGCCCTTTCTAATTGTCGCTTGTTTCTATACGCTCTTCCCAGGCAATCACTCACTCCTAAGGCTACAGGTATTTTTCCAAATTTATTTTCCTATATCCTGTTGAATGCAATACGTTTCCTCGGACATTTAGTAAGTTTTCGTTTCCACGCTGACGAGCACTCAGCTTGCCTGCCAACCTCTAGATAGTTATATATCATGATCGTGGGGCAGTTAACTTAATCAAGATGTTAATGGTGGATATAAGATGCTATACGTTTCTGTCTCGTGGAATTTGAAGCGTGCAGATACCCAGACAGCATGTTAGTGATGATGTGGTCCACTTGAAGGAACCGTTGTCATTACATTATCTCTCCCACAGCAACACAATGCATCAGAGGTCTAACAACATCTTCGCAAGACACTCCGAAAAAGGATGATATGGTAAATTTTCAAAATTTGTGACTGCCCCAAAACTCAAATGAAATAATAAAAATGATAATATCTGTAACATGTCTTGATCAGCCCATCAAAATGGAAAACCCATACAAGCAACCTCAGAAAACTTGCATTCTATGCAATATATCCGTAGACTACAAAAATGTTCAGGTTGGTAAAATTAAAAGGAATATGAATATTAGTTATCAATATTTGGTGTCGAGTCAAAATGGTCAAAGGAAACTTTTGGTCAAAAATCTCTTCTCTCTCTCAAGCTGTTGTCTCAGTTCATTTCACCACACACAGGCAGAGTATATGGAAGGCACCTAACAGGTGAGAGAACTTTGAGTTCACATGTTTATTTCTTTAAAGGGATCATTTTCATTTTTGGGTGAACTCTCTCATCATTTACCCTCATGCCATTCTAGATGTGAGAATTGCTCCCAAGAGACTTTTTCTTCTGCAGAACACAAAGATTTTTAGAAGAATATCTCAGCTCTGTTGGTCAATACAATGCAACTGAATGGTGGCCAGAACTTTGAAACTCTAAAAATGCATAAAGACAACATAACAATAATCCATACGACTTCAGTGGTTAAATCTATATCTTCAGAAGCGATATGAAAGGTGCAGGTGAGAAACATATTTACGTCCTTTTGTACTGTCAATCTCCACTTTCTGCTTTTTTTTTCCTCACACATTCTTCGAGCATATTGCCACCTACTGTGCAGGGAGGATAATTAGTAGTAAAAAAGGACTTAAATATTGATCTGTTTTTCACCCACACCTATCATATCACTTCTTAAGACATGGATTAACCACTGGAGTTGTATGGATTACATTTATGCTGCCTTTGTGCTTTCTGGAGTTTCAAAGTTTTCATCACAATTCACTTGCATTGTATGAACCTACATAGCTGAGATATTCTTCTAAAAATCTCTGTGTTCAGCAGAAGAAAGAATGTCATACACATCTGAGATGGGATGAGGGTGAGTAAATGATGAGGGAATTTTCATTTTTGGGTGAACTATCCCTTTAAAATTTAAACAAAAAATGTAATTCAGGCATAAATTTAAAACACAAACTTTTGCTCACAGGCTTGTGTGGTCGAAAACAAAAGGAGGTATCAAAGGCCATAAAGAAAGCTCGCTCAATGGGTAAGAATTTAAAATTGCAAATCATGTATGTTATTTAATATGCTGTTATAGAGATGTGGAACTTGTTTTAGTCTATTGCTTGTAGAATTTACACACCCAGGATATTTGATTAATCAGTATCTCTGTTCTATCCACAGGTTACATGTCAGTCACACTCAAGGATCCACAGTTTATGAAAGACCCTGACATTTGTGGCACTAGACAGTTTGAGTAGATTGTTATTCTGGATTAAAATGTTTGAAGCAAATATGTGAAGACTATGACTTTATCATCACTAATCTGACCAACCGCAGACCTGGATTGGTAAAATGGTCACATTTAAAGGTGTCTGTAACTATGTTGTTTGTAAAAACACACAAAATTCGAATAAAAATAAACTGTGAAATGTCAACCACAATTGCAGTTGATATTAATAAACCAAAAATTAATGTTATACTACTACTACTGTAATAAGATTAATAAATAAAATCCCTTAAGTAAATAACACAACACCACCATCTACAGGAATTTATATCACTTTTAATATTGTGGGATATTTACAAAAACAATATTTTTAACAAAATAGCACAACACATGCCCACTGCATGTTAAGATAAAGGCAACCTCCAGGTATAAAATATGAAATGCTATCCAGTCATTGGTAGATTGCACTGCCAATAAAATAGGCCAACCTTACTCTTTAAAAGACTGGTGAATTACTTCTGCTCTGTCCATTCACATCAATCTCTGTATCTGATCCACTCTCTGAGGCAGACTCACTGGTATTATTAGTTTTCCTCTTCCTTTTAAGTCTTTGAGAAAAACCAGTGACAAGGCATTTCTTCCGGAGTCTGGGGGCTCGATCGAGTTTCCTCCTACTATGTTGATTCTCCAGAATCAAAGGCAGTTTGGTGGGAATATCAATACCGTGATCAGTATTACAGCACAGTTCTAAAACAGGGAAGCCCTGAACAGTGAGGGTTTGCGTTCGTAATGAGGGTGCATCAGGGAAAAGCGTTTCAAGAGCTGAACACAGAAGAATGTTCTCCTTGGGTTCATCTGGAGAGGCACATTTCTGGGCTGAAACAAGAGTTATTCACAGGGTTACATCTGCTACATTACAACAAAACCTCTACAGGTATTGGTATAAAGACCGTGATTTAACCTGGTGTTAGCATCCTTCTCTGCTGATCTGATCATAAGTGGTCAGATGTGACAAGATTTCAATTTACACCTGGTAGTAAGTTCAAAAATGTTTCCAAATTTAAATCTCAATAAATACTAAGCAAATTATTAGTGATTGCACTACAATGTTGACACATGCATTTTTGACTACTTTCGAATGTAGTTTGAGTGATTGGATTACAAAAACATGTTTGACCCCGCTGACAGATCACCTGAAAATGCATGTTACTACCATGTGTAAACCAGGGAACGAAAACCGAAAACAAAATAAATTTTTAGCAGAACATAACCGAAAACCAGAACAAAGTGATTTTCAATTGTTCCAGAGTGAAAACATTATTTTTAAATGCTGGAAACTTTCTATCGGATTGAAGTTAGGGTTTTGTGATGGCCACTCCAATACCTTGACTTGGTTGTCCTTAAGCCATTTTGCCACAACTTTGGAGGTATGCTTGGGGTCATTTTCCATTTGGAAGACCCATTTGTGACCGAGCTTTAACTTCCTGGCTGGTGTCTTGAGATGTTGCTTCAATATATCCACATCATTTTCCTTCCTCATGATGCCATCTATTTTATGAAGTGCACCAGTCCCTCCTGCAGCAAAGCACCCCCACAACATGATGCTGCCACCCCCATGCTTCACAGTAGATATGGTGTTCTTCAGCTGGCAAGCATCACCCTTTTTCCTCCAAACATAAGATGGTCATTATGGCCAAAGAGTTCAATTTTTGTTTCATCAGACCAGAGGACATTTCTCCAAAAAGTAAGTTCTTTGTCCCCATGTGCACTTGCAAACTGTAGGCTGGCTTTTTTATGGCAGTTTTGGAGCAGTGGCTTCTTCCTTGCTGAGCAGCCTTTCAGGTTATGACGATATAGGACTCGTTTTACTGTGGATATAGATACTTGTCTATCTGTTTCCTCCAGCATCTTCACAAGGTCCTTTGCTGTTGTTCTGGGATTGATTTGCACTTTTCGCACCAAACTACGTTCATCTCTAGGAGAAAGAATGCATCTCCTTCCTGAGCAGTATGATGGCTGCGTGGTCCCATGGTGTTTATACTTGCGTACTATTGCTTGTACAGATGAATGTGGTACCTTCAGGCATTTGGAAATTGCTCCCAAGGATGAACCAGACTTGTGGAGGTCCACAGTTTTTTTCTGAGGTCTTGGCTGATTTCTTTTGATTTTCCCATGATGTCAAGCAAAGAGGCACTGAGTTTGAAGGTAGGCCTTCAAACACATCCACAGGTACACCTCAAATCGACTCCAATTAGCCTATCAGAAGCTAATTGCCTAAAGGCTTGACATGATTTTCTGGAATTTTCCATACTGTTTAAAGGCACAGTTAACTTGGTGTATATAAACTTCTGACCCACAGGAATTGTGATATGGTCAATTAAAAGTGAAACAACCTGTCTGTAAACAATTGTTGGAAAAATTACTCAAAGTAGATGTACTAAACGACTTGTCAAAACTATAGTTTGCTAATATGAAATCTGTGGAGTTGTTAAAAAAATGAATTTTAATGACTTCAACCTAACTGTATTTGAACTTCTGACTTCAACTGTAACTGTTAATTAACTGTGTGCTTGATACGATTTCTATTATGACAAATCACTAATGTGTTGTTTATTTTGATGCAAGTGGCTTATTTTGAGCTTGTTTTTCCAGACCAGATTGCTTGCTTCTCTTGTGAGATCTGGCAACACTGCAATTGGTATTTCACCCACCCCTTAGCATAGAGTACTGTCATTTAAAAAAAGAACATTATTAATCATTCTTTTATCTTGTTCTAACCAGTTAACAATTCGAAAGGAGGCTTCAGAACGTTTGAACTGGAACGAAAAAATACAGTTTTTGCTCAGAACGAACCGAAATTAAAACATTTTTTTTTAGTCCCTGATGTAAACAGGGTCAAAGTGAATGGCAGACCCCTAATAGCACTAGAGATAATAGATCTTACCTTCACTTTTCTCTGAGTGTCTCTTCTGTTTCTTAATAGCATCTTTGAGTTGAACAATGTCTTTTTGAAGCTTCTCCACTGCTCTTTCACTCCTCTCCACTTCCTCAGACATTTTCTGTACAAGTAGAAGGATACGGAACTTGCATATATACGATTAACGGAGATTGTAAATGAATCATTTGGCTACTAACACAACTTTTAGTTACTAACCTGCATTTCTGCCAATAAGGCATCATTCATGTCGCTGACATTTCTGACCTCTATTAAATCATCCCCTGAGCAGAAGAATTTGGTCCTGACAGAGAAGAAAAATTTAACAATTTAGCAGCCCTAAAAGAAAGAATAATCATTGCGATGACATTTTTTTTTTTTTTTACCTGTGTTGATTAACTACTTGACTCTGTTCTAAAGATGGACACATGGCTGGCAGTCTCCAGTAGTCTTGCTGCTCAAGATTGCCCAGATTGCTCACAAAAATGGGGATGTTGATATACTGCCTACATGGAGAAATCAAATAATTTTATTTATTTTTTATCCCCTTTTCTCCCAATTTGGAATGCCCAATTCCCACTACTTAGTAGGTCCTCGTGGTGGTGCGGTTACTCACCTCAATCCGGGTAGCAGAGGACAAGTCTCAGTTGCCTCCGCTTCTGAGACAGTCAATCCACGCATATTATCACGTGGCTCGTTGTGCATGACACCGCAGAGACTCTGCATATGGAGGCTCATGCTACTCTCCGCGATCCACGCACAACTTACCACGCACACCATTGAGATCGAGAACCACTAATCGCGACCACGAGGAGGTTACCCCATGTGACTCTACCCTCCCTAGCAACCGGGCCAATTTGGCTGCTTAGGAGACCTGGCTGGAGTCACTCAGCACACCCTGGATTTGAACTCACAATTCTAGGGGTGGTAGTCAGCATCAATACTTGCTGAACTACCCAGGCCCCCTGAAATCAAATAATTGTTGATTATTTCAGCCATATCTGAACTCAACATGTTTCTAAAGTCTTTTTATGTTTGTGCAAATTTAAAATCAATGGATCTCACCTGCTGTGCCACATGAAAGCGGAAAACTCAAGGCGATGGGTGGAGACTGATGTTGTTGCCTGAGAGGGGGTGAGCAACAAGAAGACAAGTTCCTGACTGGACATAGTTTTTCTCATATTCTGATGAATCACTTGTTCCATGAAGGTCATTTGCTGACTGGTGTTTCTGCGTTGTCTGTACCAACCAATCACATTCTCCTTGATGAGGGTAAAGAAAGGAGGGTAAAACAGTAAGACGACAATTCTTTACATCGTAGGTTTTATATAAATGCAGCAGACATAGGCCAAAAGCATGTGTAAATTAAAATGAAGTGAATACCTTTTTATAATCAGACAGAATTTGTCTTATTTTCTGCTCACTCACATCACCGACTTTACTGTAGAAGCTTCAGGAGAGTTGTGGTAGAAGAAAATAAAATCAAAAATTTAGAAGAAAAAAAAAAAGATAAAACCTTAAAGAAACAGTCAGTGTTCAATACAAGTTAAGCTCAATCAACAGCATTTGTGGAATAATGTTGATTACCCAAAAAAAAAAAAAAAAAAATGGAAGTGAATGGGGCCAATTTTTGGAAGGTTTAAAGGCAGATATGTGAAGCTTATAATTTTATTTATTTAATTTTTTCCCCAATTTGGAATGCCCAATTCCCAATGCGCTCTAAGTCCTCATGGTGGCGTAGTGACTCGCCTCAATGGAGGACGAATCTCAGTTGCCTCCGCGTCTGAGACCGTCAATCCAGGCATTTTGTCAGGTAGCTTGTTGAGGGCATTACCGCAGAGACACAGCGCTTGTGGAGGCTTCACGCTATTTTCCACGGCATCCACGCACAACTCACCACGCGCCCCACCGAGAGCGAACCACATTGTAGCGACCACAAGGAGGTTACCCCATGTGGCTCTACCCTCCCTAGCAACCGGGCCAATTTGGTTGCTTAGGAGACCTGGCTGGAGTCACTCAGCACACCCTGGATTCGAACTCGTGACTGCAGGGGTGGTAGTCAGCGTCAATACTCGCTGAGCTACCCAGGCCCCCCAAGCTTATAATTTTATTTAAAAAAAAACTTACATTAATTCTTCTATTAAAACTCATGTATTATTTGAGCTGTAAATTTGTTTAAATCGTATTTTTTACAGTCGTTTTAAGGTTTGTTGACATTACATCATAATGGCAATGGAGTTGTACAAAGCTTTACACAGAAAAGGTTAGTTAAGTGATTTTATCACACTAAAATCAAGTTAACCCAAATTGTTTACATCTTGTGGCTAAACTTTTGAAACACTGAGTATTTTAACGTTTACGGATTGGCCCCATTCACTTCCATTGTAAGTGTCTCACTGTAACCCAGATTTATTTATTTTTTTAAAGAAAAGTCTAAATTAATTTTTGTTGTAATCAAATGTTGTAAATTGATCTTAACATGTATTAATCCCAGAATATTCCTTTAATTTGAAAAAAATTGAAAACAATTCTAAACATTTTGCCTACCTATGGAGTTTACGACAAGAAATGTGTTTTTGAATATCTGAAAAAGAGAAAACATAATGACATTGCTGTTTTGTTGGAAGTTGTCATGGCTCCATATGACAAAAGATCCTCAATTGTATGTTTGCATTGTGACTATTACGTGACAAAGGTAAACACAGACAGCTTACTTATAGTGTGGTCAACCTGTATTTGATCGATCTGTGAGTCAGTGATCCTACAGTTCTCCTCTCCCACACTCTCTCCAAGAATGAGACCTTCCTGTAAAAGCAGCACAAACATAAACAGAAGTTAGAGGACTGAGGGAATGCATAGCAAACATATATACTTTTTGAATTAGTTTGACATTTGATAGAAAACCGCTACGTGTCACCAGGTTCTTAATGTCACACTGGGATCTTTTGACACTTACCACATCCGCATCACTGTTCAAATGGTGAAACATCAACGAACTCAAAACGAAACCCGACATACGGACAGTGGTGTTGTATTCCTCCATGCTTTCGGACTGAACTGTGTATTAACTATCGATACTTCATAGTTCTAAGTTAAAGCTAGGAGTAAATGGGTTTTATACACAAACTTTCTGCGCTTGAACGTTTCATTGACTTATTCTCTATTCTCCGGACAGCAGTTTACAGCGAAACAGTTTTCTATGGTGCCACCACGTGGTGCGGAATAACGAGTACAGTTAAATATAAATATAATATGATATAATTTATGTAATAATGTTTTAATAATATTCAAATAATATATTAATGTATTTATTAATATAAAATTATATAAATAAAATTATTATATTAATGATCTAAATTATATAAAGAAATTCATATATACACAATGTCATATTTCTTATATATATATATATATATATATATATATATATAAAATGTAATATAATATAAAAATAAATATATAAAAAATACATACTTTTTGTCTACATTTTATTTTGTACATACAAATAAACAGTGTTATTGGTTTTGTATGCTAAATAGATTAACTTCTGGTCCTATTAGCTTTACAAAACCTTTTTAAATGTAAACTTTAAATATTTAAATCGTACACATAGCGGTTATTATGTCAGTAAATGTTTTATTATTATTGTTACCAAATATCACGACTATGCAATGTGAAAATAAAACGTGACACCACGTTGTTCACCACAAGGAGGAGCTATTACATCATTTATAAACATTGGTGGACGAACTTTGTAACCAGTCACAAGAAGTTTTTCGGACATAGATTTTGTATTTGGGACACTTTCAAACTTCTGACGCGAGGAATGAAGAGATGAATTTTATCCCGGTATTGTGAAGGTGAGAGTATTGATACTTAATCGTTGTTTGGTTGGTGTTGTTTTAGTACTCATGTGATACTGTTGTTACATTGTTATGGCACAGCGGTTTCTTATAACGGAAAAGCAACAGAAGGACAACGTCTTAAAAGTTTTCGCTAAGGATTTTAAAGGTACCATTATAGTTTAGTTTAGTATAGTAAATTTGTAGTCCAAGTCATATAAGAAAATATATGGTTTAGTATATGGATAATAGTTTTGATAACTTTCTTTCTTGAGTGTCGATACTTTGGAGGAGGAGGATTATCCCAGTGCGTTAAACGGACCTTTACATAAACTGTAAAAATAGTTTACGCTAAAATACCATAGTTCCTGTTAGTACAATAAAAGTGTGTTAATTTGGCAGCTACCAGCCGCCCGCCACTTTCATCAAACACATACACGCATACATGTAAACATAAAAACAAACATACATACAAAAGGACAATTTTTTTTTTTTTTTTTTTTTACACTATCTGAAACAGGCCTAGTGCATGAAAAGACAATTGACACTACTAACACATTGATTACGAAAAGTGTTTTTACATGTGCACCACCTCTGTTTTGGCTTTACCCACTGGAGCAGATGGCGCGAGTCCAGAGCCCAGTCCCATAGACTGAAAGGAAGGAATGCAGATAGATGGAAGGTGCTTGGGATATTGCATCTGTGATCTTCCAGGTGTGGGTGTCAATTGTGGTGGGCCTCATCATGTTACCTGCCATGTTTGGCGTGTCCCTGGGGTTCACTGATATCTACATCAAGGTGCTGGTTAAGACACTTGAGGTAAATGAGTCTGATCTCATTTTTAAAGAGATAGTTTATAAGAACACTACATACTTAACATGCATATTTGATATTATGTTAATTAATTGCAGATGCTAACTTGGAAAACTATTTTCCTTTACTTCCTTTACCTAGACATGGCAGAAGTTGACAATGGCAAGACAAAAGAGGGTCATAAGACACAAAACTAAAATATAATTTGATTGTTTATTAGGAGTTTCGTTTGCAGCATTTAATGCGTATGAGAAGGACATTTGCGCACTGATTTGTGCGTGACAGTGCTATTATAGTTTTTAATTTAGTTTTTAATTTATTTTCAATTTGTCCTTTTAATGTAGTTTATTTTTTGTTAGTTTTCATGCCATGATTGTTTTTTTTTGTTTGTTTTTTTTGTTGCATATTTAGTTTTTATTTTAGCTTTAGTATTTTAGGGCATTCAAAGTAAATGTATTAACTAATTTAAATATGCATTATCTGATTTATATTCAGGGTTTAAATATGTTCAACTGCATTACATTTTTCAGGGCTGTCTAATGTTATTGCTATCTGGTGATATTTTCATGTTTAATGAAGGAGGGTTGTCAAGGTTTCATGTTTAGTACTGCTTATCAAAAACTAAAACTAAAATAATTTGTAGTCATAGTTAGTTTTGAAGTCATAAAAACGTACTTTAGTTTCAGTTCACCCAAAAATGAAAATTCTCTCATCATTTTCTCACCCTCATGCCATCCCAGGTGTGTATGACTTCCATTCTTCTGCAGAACACAAAAGAAGATTTTTTGAAGAATATCTCAGCTCTATATATCAATAGCAAGTGAATGGTGACTAAAACTTTGAAGCTCCAAAAAGCACATAAAGGCAGCATAAAAGTAATCCAAATGACTCCAGTGTTTTATTCCATGTTCTGAAGCGATGCAATCCGTTTTTTTGTGAGAACAGACCAAAATGTAACTCCTTTTTCACAATAAATCTTGACATCAGGATTCTCCTTGGTGATCTTGATTTCAAGCTTGATTACTCTTCCTAGCGCCATCTAGCACTACTGTTTGTGCACCATCAAGTGCTAGGAAGTGTAATCGAGCTTGAAATCATGATTGTGCCTAGAGACTGCAATGGCAAGATGTACAGTGAAAGGAGTTATATTTTGGCCTGTTCTCACCTAAATTCTTTTGGATAGCTTCAGAAAACATGGATTAAACCACTGGAGTCTAATGGATTACTTTTATGCTGCCTTTATGTGCTTTTTGGAGCTTCAAAGCTTTGGTCACCATTAACTTGCATTGTATGGACCTGCAGAACTGAGATATGAGTAATGATGAGAGAATTTTCAATTTTGGGAATTTTCCTTTAATGTTATATATTTATTTAGTTTTCTTCAATAATGAAACACTTGTGCATTACAGTTTAAGCAATGTCCTGTATGTTAAAAGCAATGTGTCAAAAGTTACCTGAAAATAAACTTGTTCTTTGGGCAGTGGGCAACCCTCAGGATCCAGAGAGGGCAAAAGCAACAGGCCACACTCTCATCACAGTCAACCAATGGTGAGTGTCATTTAGAGTTTTATCAACACAAACATAATTTTAAAGGTACAATTCACCCAAAAACATACATTTTGTCATCATTTACTTACCTCATGTCATTTCAAACCAATATGACCTTCTTTCTTCCATGGAACACAAAAGGAGATATTATGCGGAACATTAGCCTCCCTCATTTTCATTACATCTTTTTTCATTGCAAAGTCATATGGGTTTGGAAAGACAAAAGAGTGAGTAAATAATGACAGTATTTTCATTTTTGTGCAAACTATCCCCTTAAGTATAAAGATTTGATAATAAAAGTTGTTTAGCATCATGTTATAGTTTACAAGCTATTTATATATAAATAAAACTGTGTTTTAAATGATTTTATTATTGGCCTCATGTCTGTGTTCTGTCAGTTGAATGAACTAAAAGCGGCATTGCAACAAGTGACAGATTTCATAATTTCAGTTGATTCTGTTTATGAACTTTACCCAGCTTGAGGACATCTCGCTGCTGGTGTGGTCAGATCTATGTGAATCCTGAGTGCTTTAGAGTGTTCCAGAAAACAGAGTAATTAAAGACTATAGAGGTGTTTGTGTCACAGAAGTGGTCTGTCTAATAATAAAGTTATCTATTCAAGCTTTTGTTTAAATTTTTTTTAAATTATATTTATATTGTACTAGATTTTAAATTATGCTTATTTGTGGAGGCTACAACAATTGCTCATGTTTCGTGACTCAAGAGGAAGGAAATCTTACAAACGGATTACATAATATATAAAACCAAATACTCCACAAGCACTGCACAGTTTGCATGAGTGTGTTTCCTCTCCATCATGTCATATGACATTCTTTAAAGCATAGAATTCACTTCAAACACTTTAAACTTATAATGTCTTCTCAGGGATTATAGAAAAGGATGATGGCTCAATGGAGGAGGAGATCGGAGAGCTGCGACGGTCCCACCCCAAATCTCTGGCAGGGGGAGACTTTACGCTATGTGATGTCTTTTATTTTTGTAAGAAAGGCATTGAGAACATTGTTGAGGATCAGGTGACTCAGCGCTTCTCGTCGGAGGAACTGGCTTCCTGGAACCTCCTCACGCGAACCAACAACAACTTTCGTTACATCAGTGTGCGGGTCACTATCATATGGGGCCTGGGAGTTTTTATACGTTACTGTATCCTGCTGCCTCTCAGGTGAGATCAGCATGAACTCTTTTCCACTGTTGCAATAGTTGATACAGTGAGACCCTCCAGTAGCTAATATATGGGAGAATCTCACTAAACCTTTCCAGAATATGTCCGGGTCATATTTCACCACAAAATCAAAAGAAAGGAATAGAAAAATAGCTTTTGTTCATTAAAAATTACGTTTATTTTTAGGATCATTAAGATTTTTTTTGTGTGTGTTGTGATATTATTTTCATGATAATTATACACCTCAAATCTCAATACCATATGGGAAAAACAAATTCTCATTACGGTAATGTGATCTTTTTTTTTTTTTTTTATTAAAATTGAAAAGTACATGGTAGTATTTCTTGTACTGCTTTAAATGTATGCTGATTAAGCAATGAGAGAAAAAAAGAAAAGTCAAATGCCCTGACACGTTTAGGGGAAATTTTTTGCTTAATTTTTATTGTTAATTTTCTTTATGCCAAATGTATTTTCTTCAGTATTTTCTGTTGTGATTTTGGTGTGAAATGTGGACATGTTTTTGTGAGATTCACCCATATGACTATTTAATCCATCATTGTATTGCTCTGCCATAGGATCACTTTGGCTGCTATTGGATTGAGCTGGCTGGTGATTGGGACTACTATTGTTGGATTTCTACCCAACAGCAAGTAATTAATGTTAAATATATGAAGTAATTAATTAAATATATGATATTCTCTTGTCCTCCACTTATGGACCTGTAACTAAATTACAATTATTGTTAAAGCTAACAATTATTGCTAACTTAAACAACAATTGTTTTTGATCAAATATATTTGTGACACATGGATTGAATACTGATATTTATATAGAAAATTCTCACTTTGCTTTGAAGTTTGAGTTTGAAGAACCATTTTCTAACACCCAGATCTGTGTCTCTTTTAGTGCGAAGAACTGGCTCAGTGATCTGGTTCACATTACTTGCTATAGAATATGTGCCAGAGGCCTGTCAGCCACTATCTGCTATCATAATAAGTGAGTCACTGCTTCTTTTTTCAATTCCAGTTTCCCCCCTTGGATCTTTGTCTCATTGACTTTAGTTTCCCTCTCCTTCTCACTAAGTGCGTTTACATGCAGTGCACTTTCTTACACAGATTAGCCTATGCTTAAAGGGATAGTTCACCCAAAAATGAAAATTCTCTCATACTTATTGATATGACTTTCTTCCTTCTGCTAAACACAAACGAAGATTTTTAGAAGAATATTTCAGCTCTTTAGGTCCTCACAATGCAAGTGAATGGGTACCAAAATTTTGAAGCTCCAAAGACTCCAGTGGTTTAATCCATGTCTTCAGAAGTGATGCGATAACTGTGGGTGAGAAACAGATTAATATTTAAGTCCTTTTATACTATCAGTCTCCACTTTCATATTCTTCTTTTGTTTTTGGTGATTCACATTCTTTGAGCATATCGCCACCTACTGGGAAGGGAGGAGAATTTATAGTAAAAAAGGACTTAAATATTGATCTGTTTCACATACACACACTTATCATTATCACTTCTGAAAATATGAATTTAACCACTGGAGTCTTATGGATTACTTTTATGTTGCCTTTATATGCTATTTGGACCTTAAAAATGTTGGTACCCATTCACTTGCATTGTGAGGACCTATCCAATATATGCAAGTGTTGTGCACATGCCTCTTCATGGTAAGACATCAAAGCTAGAGAATACTTGATTATTGTCTGCAGATTTTACAGATTTACAGACATTATTTAGTATGTATATTAAGCCATTTTTCTCATGGTAACTGTTGGCTGATCCCTGCAATGTAGGTGATTTCAGGTTTTACTATCCTACTATAAACTCTCCCCTAAACCCACAACCTAACCCTACCCCTAAAAGGAAATAATTTGCATTTTTAGATTTTTAAGAAAGAGTATTTGCTTTATTTTTGAAGCAATTTAGATTTTTATTTAGACATTATTTCGTTTTTTTCTCGTGGTCACTGTTGGCTGATCTCCGCAATGTAGGTGATTTCAGGTTTTTACTATCCTTGTGGGGACATTTGGTCCCAACAATGTACTGTAGGCAAAAGCTGACCCACACATACTTGCTATCCAATGCCTTTTTCTTTTCAACACTCTCTAATATAGTCAAATGACTAATGTTTTTTTTGTTTTTTATTGGGATGCATAACAGGGAGAATCGCCCCAAAAAAGGAGGTATTTGTGTTGCCAACCACACCTCCCCAATTGACATTGTCATTCTGGCAAACGATGGATGTTATGCTATGGTAAGTCATATTGACTATATAAGACGTTTGGGTCTGTATCAGGTGTCTTTAAGTCAGTTCCATTTTTCTCAGGTGGGTCAAGTTCATGGAGGGCTGATGGGGGTTATCCAGAGGTCAATGGTGCGATCCTGTCCCCATGTGTGGTTTGAGAGATCAGAGGGGAAAGATCGCCATGCGGTTGCCAAAAGGTATAAAAGAGTTTAAATAGCTTGTGTGAATGTACTGTATGTTTATGTGTGTTTATTCGCCCAGTGGAGTACAATACGTGCTTGTTCAGTTGTTTGAAGTTTTTGGAAAGCCTCACTATTGCTGTTTCTGCAGGTTAAAAGACCATATTGCTGATGAAACCAAGTTGCCAATCTTGATCTTCCCAGAGGGTAAAAATTATGGGATTGTGTTCTAAGTGTGTAGTAATGCACTATTCACTGCTTATTGTGATAGATAACTATATAATGACTGATGTTCATTTTTAAATTATTTTTTTTAAACATGTGTAAACTTAAACAATGTAAAGGTATATCATAAAAAAAAGTATTAATCTGTGCCAGTTGTCAAACCTATTCCCAAAGTCCCTACGGTCTGTGTTTGTGTTAATTTAGGTACTTGCATTAATAATACATCAGTCATGATGTTCAAGAAGGGAAGCTTTGAAATTGGTGGAACGATATACCCAGTAGCAATCAAGGTATCAAGTATAAATAATTCAGTCTTTCCTACAACAGCATTAAGGTTATCCTGTGAAAAATTGACACACTTCATTTACTCCTCTCTCTCTTAGTATGACCCTCAGTTTGGAGATGCTTTCTGGAATAGTGCCAAGTACAACATGGTGAGCTACCTTCTCAGAATGATGACCAGCTGGGCCATTGTGTGCAATGTGTGGTACCTCCCACCTATGACTCAACAGGTTAGAGTACAGTATGTTACAGTATGCAAAAAAATTGATAGTTCACCTAAACAAAAAAAATTATAATAATTTTCTCATCATTTACTCACCCTCATGCCATCCCATATGTGTATGACTTTCTTTCTTCTGCTGAACACAAACAAAGATTTTTAGAAGAATATCTCAACTCTGTTGGTCCTTACAATGCAAGTAAATGGTGACCAGACCTTTGAAGGTCCAGAAAGCACATAAAGGCAGCATAAAATTAATCCATACGACTCCAGTGGTTAATCCATGTATTCAGAAGAGACATGATAGGTGCAGGTGAGAAACAGATCAATATTTAAGTCCTTTTGTACTGTCAGTCTTCACTTTCTGCTTTTTATTTTTCACATTACTCATGCATATTGCCACCTACTGTTCAGGGAGGATAATTTGTAGTAAAAAAGGACTTCAATATTTATCTGTTTTTCACCTACACCTATCATATCGTTTCTTAAGACATGGATTTAACCACTGGAGTTGTATGGATTACATTTTTGCTGCCTTTATGTGCTTTCTGGAGCTTCAAGGTTTTCATCACAATTCACTTGCATGAGCAACAGATAAATATTTAAGTCCTTTTTTACTATTAATCTCCACTTTCACATTCTTTCAATTTCTGAGAGTGAAAGAGAAATGGAGATTTATTGTAAAAAAGGATTTAAATATTGTTCTGTTTCTCACCCAAAGCAATTGATTGCTTCAGAAGACATATATTTAACCACTGGAGTTGTATGGGTTACTTTTATGCTCTCTTTATGTGATTTTTGGGGCTTCAGCGGTCTGGCCACCATTCACTTGCATTGTATGGACCTACATTCAATGTAGTTAAGAGGTGCACATCTCAAAACTCGCATTGATGCATTTTACGTCCTCAAGTCTTTTTCAAGATTGAGAACGCATTCTTAGTATTGAGAAATGCCCATTGTGAATGATTTGTCAGTGAATTGTTCTTTTGAGTCAGTTCTTTTCAGTGAATTAGTTGTTCATACATTGGTTTAAATGATTCATAAGCAAATTGTTCTGAAACAAAATGATTTGTAAAAAATATGTATCCCATAATCACAAATGCCTGGAAATGTCATGGAAAAGTCATGGAAACCTATTTTATGTTAAGCAAATGTATCATGGTAATTCTTAGCAAAAACAGTCTCTGGAATAGGTAGGTAGTTAGACAGACAGACAGACAGACTTATTTTAACAAACCTATCCATTACTTAATCTGACTCTCAATGTGCTTTTGTAGGATGGGGAGGATGCTGCTCATTTTGCTAACAGAGTGAAATCAGCCATAGCACATCAGGGAGGACTGGTGGATTTGTCCTGGTAAGAATACAAACATGCCTACCAAACAAACGTACAATTAATGATTAATTATGATGAATAATACACAGAATGCATACGGACAGTGTATATTTACTAGTGGTCGACCAATGGGTTTTTCAATGGCCAACATCTAGAGAGCAAAATATAATCTCAAAATTGCCAATATATTGGTTCATCACAATGTTTTGCTATAGATTAATTTTGTGCTGCAGGGATGGAGGACTGAAGCGAGCAAAGGTGAAGGACTCATTTAAAGAGGAGCAACAGAAGATGTACAGCAGTATGATTGTTGGCTTGGACTGTCACAAGACCTTTGTGGGTCCTGCATAGATTTCAGCTCAAAATATTTATGAACTTGATTTGAAAGTGAAAAACACTTGTAGGTGAGCCATCGGAAACAATCACTCAGCTTGCACCAACACAGTTATGATGCTGTGTGATTTTTCCCCTTTTAATATAGGGGGCTCTTTTTTTTTAAAACTGGAACATTAACTTCTTTCTTTCTTTTTTACATCCCAAACTGGATTTGTCTTTTTGGGTGTTATGTTTATCTTTTGAATGCATCCTTAAATCTATAATAATAATGTGAAGACAATTCAAGATTGTGGTGATATATATATAGTCTTATTACACTTTTGTCAAGTTATTTGTTCTCAAACGTTGCTAGGTGCTGATATGTTTTGTTTTCCCCACAGTACACTATTTAGATTTGCATGTTACTATTTTCACTTTTATGCATGGTCTTATCCTATTCTATTCCTGTTACATGATTTATGAAAGACTGCTTTAGATAAAGCTCTTAAAGAATGCCAGTTGCACACTCTTAAAGGGATAGTTCACCCAAAAATGAAAATTCTGCCATCATTCACGTCCCCTTAAATTGTTTCAAACCTTTATGACTTTCTTTCTTCCACTGAACACAGAATGACAATCTGACAGTCACTATTCAGCTGCATTGCATTTGTTTTCCATATAATGAAAGTGAAAGGTGAATGAGACTGCCATCTACCTTACATCTCAATTTGTGTTCCATGGAAGAAAGAAAGACGGTTTAGAACAATATAAGAATGAGTACATTATGACAGAATTTAAATTGGTGGGGTGAACTATTCCTATGAGGACTTTTCTCAGGTCCAGCTGACTGTTGTTGTGTGGACACTAGAGGTCACTCTTAGCAAACTAAAGAAAATCTTAGCCACGCCAGACAGCTCACTGTCACAATTTGCCTTTTCTCAATAAAACAATGAAATTAAATATGAACTCTTATCTTTGGTTTTACATCAAATCATAAATAATTCTAGTAAACATAATATTTAGAAGAAAAACACCTGAGAAAGACGTGTAATTCAAGAATCATTCCTAATCTAAAGTATGAGCCAAATCTGTGTACAATGGTACGACCACATAAAATATACATATATCTATCAAGTCTTTACCAAAATAATTACATTAAGCTTGTGAGCACTTTTCAGCCCTCTATAAAAAGGGCAAATCTGTCTCCCTTCTGTCAATTAGTGATGGGTGATGCATAAAGCACCATTAAGTTCTTTATTGCATGAGCACTAGCTCATTTTACTTAGAGCTTCATTGGAACGTCTACCATTATAAACTCATTAGGCACCAACATTTTGCTAGAGAAACTCAACAGAAACTCTCAAAGTTTCCAAGCATCGAAGAGGAGAGGGTGCAGCCATGCTAAATTCAAACAGCAGAATGTGAGCAATATGTGCTTACTTTGATGGCAGTTTAATAAAGAAAGCATAGAGTGTGAAATAGAACATAGTTATTCTCCAGCACATAGGGATCTCTCTCTCTATCTCTCTCTCTCTCTCTCTCTCTCTTTCTCTGCAGCACATCTCCAGACAATCCTCCAACCCCCTTGAAAGGCAACACTGGGCTTTAATAACAGTCCTGCAACTTAAATTGCTTGAACAGAAATGTTTGTTCTCCCCTAACAGGATTGTAAATTATTAATCGGATCTGAAGCCGATTTTATAACCTGATTGTTGAGGTGGGATTCTCTACGAGCAGTGCTCTGGCACACCATTTACTGTGATGTATGTGTCTGCACATCTTTATATCCAATTTAATGTGATTCGGATAGATTTCAAAGCGACATCATAAAAAGCATGGAAGTGACCCCAGCAGAGGCTTGAACGCAGCCTCTGTATGATCGCCGGCCATGTCTCTGTGTATTTTGATTAGATTTCCCCGATTTCTGTTTTTACCCAGATGTGATCTATACAAATGTAATGCCAGTACACTCAGTAAATATGAATAAATCGCTAAATTAGATCATTTTGCCAGAGAATGGAGTTCAAGCGGGACATCATTTTAAATCACAGTTTGCCTGGAACTGAGTGGTTTACCTCATCAGAAGGGTAAATGACCCTGCCTTTGCAGAGGACCTACCATTAGTTAGAGCAAAATGTTTTTTTAAATACATTGTTCTACAATCTTTTCTGGGACTCAAGTGGACCTCCTACACTAATGCATGAGATCTTGAGGTACAATACATCTCTCAGGGGAAAATCAATAGAGGAACACTGGGAAAGAGTCTCTACAGACTCTCTTTTCTCTAAAAGCTTGGCACCTCAGGAGGAGGTTTAGTGCTCAAATAAGCCCAAACGCAACCCTATTAAATTTAGTCAAGTTTTATGATAATGACTTGATAAATAAAACGTTACTCATGGTTGGCAAGAGTTGGAATAGCATTGGACAATCTATTATGGTTGCTTGCTTTGTTTAGATTGTAATTGAATCATTTACTATATTTAGGCAGTCAAATGACCTTAAATTCTGGTTTTAATCCTCAGGTGTGCATTTGTTTACATTAGTGTCAATAAATGTCCTTTGAATCCATTTAAGTATTAAATATTTCTCTTTTTTCTTTTAAATTAAGTTTATATTTCTTTTTTGTTGATGTGAATGGAGCAACGCACTCCACAATTGATGTTTCTTTGCTTGTGTCCGAGACAGACATGACTGAAGAAAAAAAAAATGATTACAAAGAATGTACACGGTCCAAATGAAAGGGTTGATGGAGTGTCTGCAGAAAGGAAAAAATAAAAAATCCAATGAAAGAAGAGTGCTCCACTTTTGTTGTGGTGCTTAGACATGTCCTCTCCTGAACCATAGCTGGAACTAAAGGATGTGCATGATGCTTTAACATAGTACACTCTGAATCCAAGTTCAAAACATGTCTCACCCTCTAATCAAACAAACAGACATGTTTGAATTTAAAGTGCAATAAGCAACATTTTATATGGAATTATTGCGCTTTAGTTCATAGGAGGTAGTTTTTATTATTCAATTACAGGTGGGTTATGTACAGTTGATCAGTCCAACAGACTTTGAAATACTTGTAGTGTTTCCTCCATCTGTACTGTATATTGGCAGGGTGCAGGAAGAGAAATCATAGGGACCACCTCATTTGCAATTCTATCTGATTAACATACCTTAATGAAACCAGCTACAATTGGACCACATTGATTTTTTTTTCTTCTTTTTGATTGAGCTAAAATGGAGTCGGAACTTCTTTGAGCCGAGGGTTGATTGATCTGTGGTGAGATTCAAGACTATTTAGTTTGAAAAATAATTATGTTCTTATAATCAGCGGAAGTTTTGATACTGAATCCCCCACAAGTTCTTTAACAAAGAGTCAAGGGCAATGTTTCCAACTAACAAAAACATGAATTTTAGATATTAAATAAATTACAGTATTGCGCCTGGGTAAATGTGGAATATTTTTTTAATTAGTTTGAACATTATTTGTCATTAAGTACAAGATTACTTCTATAGCTTTCAAAAAACGGGACAGTTTGAGTGTTTGAAATAATTAAGCTCAATAATAAGATCATTAATTATTGCTTTCTGTGCCTATGCATGTTTCTCTTTTTATGGACAGAGTGGCAGAATTTTTCCTTGAATCTGAGGGCTGAAGCAGTTCGCTGTTCTAGGCGTTTTACCCTTTACTGTGATTACTTTTATTTTTTGAGTCAGCTCTCATCTATCCCTGCAACTTGTTATATGAAGACAAAAGCTATGGTCAGATGCCAGTGCAGGCAGATTATACAAAGAGCCGTTGAAGAAACAGCAATACAGCAACAGATTTGGTGTGGCGCACATTTTCATGCTTTGTGAGCAGCGGTTATTATCACACCTCAAGCAGATTGCTTTAAACACACTGTGCAAGTTCATCAAATGAATAATGAAATAATGGTTGTGGTCCATTAATAGAAAATGATCCTGCCTCATGATTAATTGCATTAAACTTATGAAAGTGTGTTTTTTTTTTTTTTTTTTTGGTACAAATCAAAGGCAGGAAATGATGGATGATGAGGAGGCATGATGAATGAAGAAAGGCTGTGAACTAAATTGAAAGTGTACTCATCCGTTCTCTCTTCAAAACTAATGATGAATTGACCATGTCACATTGAACAATACACTTTGAGCTTTAAACATAATCCCCATTTGAAAGCAGGCACGGGACACGGCAGGTACTTCTGCTCTATACAGATTTCTAAACAAAGTTGTACTGGAAAGCATGCAAAGTGAGTGATTATTGATGTATTCTTTCTTGATCTAATCTGTATTCCCATTTAAAGGAATATTCTGCATTCAATTCAAGTTAAGCTTAATTGACAACATTTATGGCATAATATTGATTACCACAAAAAATTGTTTCGACTCATCCCTTCTTTTCTTTAAAAACAGCAAAGATCAAGCACTTACAATGGAAGTGAATGGGGCCAGTTTTTGGAAGGTTTAATGGCAGAAATGTGAAGCTTAAATGTTATAAACATATGTATAACTTTTTTGCTGTAAAGTTGCTTAAATCATACATTTATGGTCGTTTTAGGGTTTTAAGCATTCTGTCGTCATGGCAATGAAGTTGCAAAATGGATATAACTTTGAAATTGGAAAAGGTTAGTAAGCAATTTTATCACACTAAAATCATGTTAAGACGAGTATTGTTTATGTCTTGTGGCTATACTTTCGAAACAGTGAGTATTTTAACATTTACGGATCAGCCCCATTCACTTCCGTTGCAAGTGCCTCACTGGAACCCAAATTTTTTTGAGATCTTCATAAAATATTTTGGTAATCAACATTATGCCACAAACACTGTCAAATGAGTTTAACTTGTATTGAACCTTAACCCTAACCTAACCTAACCTAACCTAACCCTAACCCTAACACACACCTAACCCTTACAGAGTAGGACTAACTATTATTGAGTTTTTTATATGAATTATATATTAATAAATTACATTAACAGAATATCAGCTAATTATATTTCTGTATACTTCAAACTATCAACACATGCACCTAAACCACCTTTTTAGTTAACCACCATGCTTGTTTAGAGTAAATTATGAAGCTATAATTCTCTTAAACCTCTTTATCGTAATACAAATAGCCTTTGTTTTCAAATTTTCATTTTATGCTTATATATTTTGGCCACTTCTTCGTCTAATTGTCTCTAAATCTGACTTTTTGTGTAAGTTTTCAAAGGACTACAGATATAAAGCTGTTTGTTTTTTCCTTTTTGTAAAAAAAAATAAATAAATAAAAAAAAGACTAATTGACAAAGTGCCAAAGTTACAGATGATCAAATCCATATTAAGATAGCATCTGGCCAGGCTCCAAGCAACACTGTGTTTTGTTAAATAATATTGCCATCTGTGAGGTGCCGACAGTTGGGGATTAAGAAATTACAAGATTCTAATTAATGTTGAGAAAATAAAAGATGTAGAGCATGCATAAAAGTTCCTGTCATATGACCAATCCAGCCTGATCCTCAAACTTTTTTCAACAATTGTCACTAAAACTGAGTTAAAGGGCTTTCAAGGTCCATCATCTGCCTTGTAAATCATCAGAAACCAGCACAATGTCATAATTCTGCAACAATGTGGTATTGACAGATATTTATTTACAATTAATTCACTAAAGCAGCAATGTGTTTTTCCATGTCACATCCAAACACAAGGCCCTTGTTAGGTCACAGGTGAATAATGATGACAATCAAACTACTGTATGTACTTCCTGCCCCAGGCCCAACAGCAAAAAAGTTGCTGTAATATTGAAACGCTCTGCTTCAAATTCATTTCCTCCAAAAATGTAGAAAATATCAGCTCAGTGAAGCTGCATGCTACAAGTTCACACAGAAATGAATATTCTCTTTAATTTCTTGGGCTGCGATGGGTTTGGAGCCCCCCAGACAATGTTGATGGATGATGTTTTAATGCTGCTGAATGTTATTTTTACCGAATAGGGAAAGCGATGAATTTTTACTTCATTGGCAATGATCGTGCCCTATGCATAAAAGTGTGGCAGGCGCGCGTTGCCCATGAATAACCGCCTCTCGCAGCAGATGTTACTTTGCTGAAACCAATTCTTCAGATAAGATTTGCGGAAGATTAATTGTGTACAGCTGTTTCATGGCCCGGTGCAATCTTAATACATTTATGATAAGTTTAAAAGCTCACTAGACGCAGCAGACGCTCCCAAGTGAGACTGCACAGAGAAAGGCGAGCTTTATTCCCACATCTGGATTCATATCTTCCATCATATTCATTATTGCCTTTGTGCCAGCCGACGATGGCAGCGCGGCTTATTATTGTGCAAAGTGCAACAGCGCTCAAGTCCTCTACCCAATTCCTTTATCGTCTCTTTCTTTTTCCTCGCCCCATTTTTTATTTTTTTTTTTTTTTTGAGGGGGCAAATTATTCAAATCTGTGCAAATGAGTTGTTTCCATTTCTCGCTCCTCTGGGTGGAAATTGAAAGTGACCTGGGTTGACCCTCCTCCATTAATCGTGGCAAATTGCAGCAAGTGCACAATCCGGATCACAGTAATGGTACAGGGTCCCCCAATGACTCATTAATGAGGGAGATATGACCCAGCTGGATTCTCTCACTTGCACTAGTTAAGAACAATTGTGGTGTTATGACCCAAACCAGGGGTCTTATAGAGTAGCTTTACATTCTTCCAAGGACGAATAATCGGCGTGCATGGCCTGGTCATATGCCAAATGTTCCACATATGGAGCCAGTTATTCAAAGAGTCTTTGAGGTTCCCGTGGCAGTGAAAGACAACAGTGGGGAGAGGATGTGATATGCCGAATGATTAGAGGATAAAAATATGGCAGCGATCCCATGAGGATTCCAAGGATTTGATTTTGCCTAACATAATAAAGGATACAAAAACTTACTCAAATATATGCTCTTTTTCATAACAAAGTCATTTTCTGTGTGCTACCAAATAAAATTTAAGCCAAAGAAAATAGCAATGTTAAAACTGGATTCTCCGTAATAACATTGCCACATACAGTGGCACCAAAATGTATTTAATTTATTAGATTTGTTTGAATAGAACAGATAACAAAATATCAAAGCAAGTGTTCTCTTAAAACAAATTATTATTTTTGAACTAACTAACATTTGCATTTACTTTTACCCAACTTGTCCTAAGGTAATTTTTAGTGACTGTATGAAGTCAGCTCCCTTTAAATTCACACATTCTGGTAGACTAACCACAATTTCCACTAATGTTTGACAACCAGAAATAGTCCAAATATTTTGCATTTTGAACAGTATATCTATTGTTTTATCATTCAAAACCTATCAAACTTTTTTTTGTGCTTTAAAAGTGTGATTTTGTTGTTTCTTTACAATAAAAGTCACTTGCTTTGATATTTTGCTATGTAATGTAAAGACAATCAGGCACTTTAAAGTGTGGCTTCAAGGAATATTCCAGGATTTATACATGTTAAGCTCAATCAACAGCATTTGTGGCATAATGTTGATTACCTCAAAAATTATTTTGACTCGTCCCTCTTTTCCCTTAAAAAAAAAAAAAAAAAAAAAAACTTTGAGGTTACAGTGAGTCACTTACAATGGAAGTGAATGGGGCCAATTTTTGGAGGGTTTAAAGACAGAAATCTTAAAGGAACAGTTCGCCCAAAAACGAAAATTTGCTGATAATTTACTCATCCTCAGGCCATCCAAGTTTCTTTCTTCATCAAAACAGAATTTAAGACTTTTAGGATTTCATTTCAGGCCTCCTCCTCTAAACAATGCAAGTGAATCTCCTCCATTTTTTGATGGTCCAAAATACATATTTAGGGTGCATCAGAATAATCCACACGACTCCAGTCGACAAATAAAGTCCTTCTAAATGCAAACGATTGATTATTTTTAGAAACAAAACAATACTTATATACTTTTTGACAACAAATGTTTGCTTCTGTACATCTCTGTGATGTGCGCTCATGAGAGGAATGACGTAAGGTTATTGGTAAGGTCACGCGTCACGTGGAGGAGGAGGTAGGAAGCACGTCATTGTTTACAGGAGAAACTTGTGCCGTTCACAAACCAAAACAATTTAAAAACAATATAAAATAAAATAAAAAATCATTTCCAAATAATAATAATAATAATAAATAAAAAAACAAACAAAAAAACAATGTAAACAATGACGTAAAGAATGTAAAGTCTTAAATTCTGTTTTGATGAAGAAAGAAACTCAGATACATCTTGGATGGCCTGAGGGTGAGTAAATTATCAGCAAATGTTCATTTTTGGGTGAACTATTCCTTTAAGCTCATAATTTTATAAAAGCACTTACATTAATTATTCTGTTAAAACTCATGCATAATTTGAGCTGTAAAGTTGTTTAAATCGTAATTTTTACAGCCATTTTAGGGTTTGTTGACATTACATCGTCATGGCAACGAAGTTGTAAAATTGGCTATAACTTTACACAGATATGGTACAGTAAGTGATTTTTTTCACACTACAATCATGTTAACATGCAAAGTAATTAGTTACTGTAATATAATTACTTTTTAGTAAAAAAAGTAGTGTAATGCATTATATTTCAAATAGTAGTGTAATGCATTACATTTTCTTGTAATCAGATTACAGTAAAATCAAATCCCTTTATTGTCACTCAACCATATACACAAGTGCAACTGTGGATGAAAGTCTTGGGTGCAGTTCCAAGCAACATAGCAGTATGACAAAGTCAGTTACTGACTTTAATTAATTTAATTACTTTCAAGTACATTATAGGGTTATACTTATTTCTAATATATTATTTATGTAGAATACATGAATTACGGCACCATAACACATCATGGTATAGGTGAAATGTGAGGTGCTGAGTGTATGACTAGTGTGTAACAATGAACAAGAAAGAAATATAGACATTATTTTCAATTTGTTGAGCGGAAAGTGTTTTAGAAAGTAACTTAAAATTAAAGTAATTAGTAATGTGAATACTTTTTCAATGACGTAATTAGTAAAGTAAATTGATTACAATTTTAGGGAAATAATTAATAATTTGTAGTTGATAACTATTTTTAAGTAACTTACCCAACACTGTTTACGAATTGGCCTCATTCACTTCCATTGTGAGTGCCTCAGTGGAAACAAGATTTTTGCATTTTTTTTTATAAAGCAAGGGACAAGTAAAATAATAATAATAATAATAATAATAATAAAAAAATAAATATATATATATATATTTAATGCCCTTTTCTCCCAATTTGGAATGCCCAATTCCAAATGTGCTCTAAGTCCTTGTGGTGGTGTAGTGACTCGCCTCAATCTGGGTGGCGGAGGATGAATCTCAGTTGCCTCTGCATCTGGGACCGTCAATCCGCGCATCTTATCACGTGGCTTGTTGAGCGCATTACCGTGGAGACGTAGCGCATATGGAGGCTTCACGCTATTCTCCGTGGCATCCACGCACAACTCACCACGCGCCCCACCGAGAGCGAGAACCACATTATAGCTACCACCAGGAGGTTACCCCATGTGACTCTACCCTCCCTAACAACCGGGCTAATTTGGTTGCTTAGGAGAGGGGGGTCAAAATAAATTTTTGTGGTAATCAATATTACTTAACTTCTATTGAACCCGGAATATTCCTTTAAAGCTGAACTAGGTAATTTCTGCAACACTAGTGCCACCAAACAGAATTGTAAAATTAAACAATGTTTTCAAAACAGCTTTATGAACACGCCCCTCATCTGCTGTTGTTCAAACAGTCCCGCCCTCAACCCACGCCACTGGTTAAGTAATGTTGTTAGGGCGGGTCTAAGTGGGTCCCTCAAAACAAACAAAGGAATTTTTACAATGCCACAAAGACACAGTGTATACAGTTTTCAAGAAAATGTACCTATGACTGGCTTACTTATAGCTGTCTCTGCATATTAAGCTGTGATAGAAAAAAAATATTTTAACACTGAAAAGTTACATACTTCAGCTTTAAATCTCCAACTACCTTTGGGGCCAGTGTACTGTATTTATTAACCATTTAATTTATTATTTTCCAATAATAGTGAAATGTTGTAATCTGAAGCTTTTTATTTAATGGGACGTACCCTTAGGACAATACGTCATTAAGGGTCGTATATAATGAAATTGCCCTTTCTTATATTCAACATGTGAAATGTTTTAACCTGTACAGACATGCCTATCTTATGCTAACTTATTCCTTGCAGACTGCAGAGGTAACATAATCACATTTAAATATGAGATGCATCTGTGTATTGTGCACAGATCTAGGACACATCTATGCCATCATCACTGTCATAATGGTTCTTCGTATTATTACTTCCTTGCACATTAAAGTGCAATATAAGCCAACTGAGTATTAACTGACAGATAAGTCATAAATAACGCTGGCTAACCTTGAGTAATGTCTCACTTCACAGCCACCTTGTGCATTGAACATGACTTAATATGGTGTAATAAAATGAAACCTTCACTTCATAAATTTGCATGATTTATATGGGAGGTATTAAATTAATTTAATGCTATGAATATGCAACAACATGAAACTGATGTAGTCGCATAATGTTCACTTTTCCCCAGTATGATGAGGGAGGACTTAATTAGTGATTGGTTGCTATTTCTTTCTCCTTTTTGCTCAGGAGGTAAAAAATAATTAACTTAATGAACTTAATGACTCGCCTCCATCAATGCAGTTTGCATCTCATTTCACCTGCTGGGGAAAACTCTGTTTTTGTAAATATGTGGAATTATTCAATCCAGATGTATTTGACTTATTACATTTTTATGGTGACCCAAGATGTATGAACAGGAAGCCAGAATGCATTCAGCAAGATATTTGCGATGTACATCTGGAGAGGGCAAAACGAAGCCATTCTATGCGTCATCAGTATGAAATGATGATTCAGTTTAGGTGCCAGACTGCATCACCAGCAACAAGCCACCGATAAATTCTCCTTCCGCTATAAATACACAGGCCGAAGGATCATCATTCTGCTCCACCTCCCGACCCACCTGCACACCTTCCTACTGGGTGTGCATGGAGATAACTGTCATGTATGAAAAATAGGATGCCTCCTTAGCAAATGCCTCATTCTCTGCAGATTATTTACTTTTAATGGGCAGGGAATGAGAAAATCACTTAATATGTGGTCGCTAAAGATGTGATTTATGGGGTCATCGGAGCGATGGTGGCACCCTCCGTTTTTGGTCTTTTGTTATAAATCTATCAAGGCCCAGGGATTTTTGTAAGGGTTATAACAAATTGTGTTATGAACATCCCTATAGCTTCCAGACAAATTGCTCTGTGGCACAATAGAACATTAGATTATCTATTTCTATTTCTTTTAGGACTAGAATAGACCTGTTAAAAATCAAATGATGTAAAATGTATGAGAATGTGTCATCTGTGACATTTTTTTCCCTCATAGGCCTACTTTCCAAAAAAGCCCTATAGATATACAGTAAGAGATAATCATTTTTCAACATTATTTAATTAAGTTTGAAGGTAAAAAAATGCACATAGCCTATGAAAGATTATGTCATAATAACATAATCATAACCATAATTATTGTCATTATACTGGACATTCAGCTTGTCAAAAGTGTGCGACTGCTCTGAATTTATTCAGCTTTCAAATTATTCGACGACTTACTTTGTAAGAATTCATAATTCTATTATTAATATCCTGTATAGTGATAAAAGAAATTATGTCTCATGTAAAGACAGTGAAATGACTGCTATCATTTGTCTTATTTAAATATAAAATGATAACAGATTATTTCAATAATAACAGTAATTATACTAATCCTTATTTAAAAAAAAAAAGGTAATAAATCTTCTAAAAAGATCTCTATGGAGTAATATGAAATTTAAATTCATTCATCTTTTTACAAATATTTTAGAGGGGAATAATTCATCAACGAGAGGTAAAAGCTAATTGCATTGATATTTATTACAAAGAAACACTGGCACATAAAAGTTGAAGAGAAGTTCAACCAAATGCATGTTTTGTGTCTCCTCTTTTTGTTTAATAGTTGCTCGTGAAATCTCACTTTTTCTCAACATTTCTGGTGCGATGTCCTGTAAAATTCACTCTCATCTGGCTGTGTCCTGATAAGAGTCACTTTAGCAGAAAAGGACAGCTTGTAAACTGACACTCACATCACAGCTTTGATTAAGCCACGGCTTAAATCATCTCCAGAAAAGTGCTATCTGACAAGAGGAGGGGCCGCACAAGATAGAGAGTGCTTTCAAAAGTCTTATTACGGCAGTTTTTGTCTGTGTGTATAGAGAGAATATTTGCCATATAGTTATAGTCACAGATTGAATTTCTTCATATCCAGTTATAACCTTCATAAAGCAGATCAATTGAAATGCATCAGCGACTGCAGAGGATCCCTGTTATGCAGCAGTCTCTGTAGGCTATGTTAGAGACGTCATACAAAAGGACAGGAGACTGTGATGTGGCCATTGTTTGTGTTTAGAAGGTGAAATGGACAGCGTAGCTCATTATTGGGGAGTTGAGCCCACTGCCACTTGTTGATGGGCAGGGCGAAGATGAATCACTAGATTATGTTCAGGGCCACGCTCTCGGAAAATGTGGAAAAGGGCATTTGCCAGCCCATGTGGCTGCATCACCATCATCCTTTTAATAACCTGTAATATTGTAGCAGGAGATTTTTCTCACCATGAATGTGATTGATGGCCTTTAACCATGGAACATCACACCAGCAAAGTAAATTGACCAAACAGCTAAACATACAAATGATTAAAAAAGGTAGGGTTTGCTTCAAACCTTTGTGAAGGGAGAAGTGCAAATAGCTTTTATTTAAGATCACGCTATTTCCAAGAACAATTTATAGTCTATTGACTTGCGACAGTTTCTTTTCAGGTGCGGAAATTGTCTAACATCGCAGATGAGATGGTGACACTAGAATGAGGGGGCACTGCAAGAGCAAACATCACATTAAATATCCAGGAAGGAGAGAGATGATATCTGGTTGCCCCGTAGCAAATAAAAACCCCACCCCTCCAGCACTTGATCCCAGTCTAACCATACAAGTCAAACATTTAATGGGTTAGTTCAACCAAAAATGAAAATTCTGTCATCATTTACTCACCCTCATGTTGTTCCAATCCCTTAGTCACCATTCACTTTCACAGTATCATTTTTCCATACCCTCCAGAGACCCGAGCGTGACTACTGTGTGCATTTTCCATTTCCCTTTTTGATTTGTAACTAGTAGCACCTAATATACAAGCAAAAAAAAAAAAAAAAAAAAAAAAATATATATATATATATTTACATTTTTTTACATTTATGCATTTGGCAGACACTTTTATCCAAAGCAACTTACAGTGCACTTATTACAGGGACAACCCCCTGGAGCAATCTGGAGTTAAGTGTCTTGCTCAAGGACACAATGGTGATGGCTGTGGGGATCGAACCAGCAACCTTCTGATTACCAGCCCACTATGCCACCACCACTATATATACATTTCTAGAGCAAATAGTTTTCCTAATAATTGATGTTCACATGTGTGGACAGTGGGACTAAGCTGTGAAATTTTAAATAATACCAAGCTATAGAAATTTTTTCATCAAATTGTTAATTATGTTTCCAGGAGTGTTGGTTATTCAAGTTTTTGAGACGTTACAGACAATACATCAGAAATTAGCATAAATAATTCTGATTCAAAGTAATGCCCAGCATTATCCAATCGCTGCCAACCATGTTAAAATAAAAATTATACATTATAAATTCTGAATATATGTACTGATTACCATTGTCCCAAGTCTGTCAAACATGTTGATGAATGTTGACTGCAGCCTGAAACTGAACTTTTGGTCAGATTTTAGGAGTGAATCCACTTAATTGCATAGAGAGCTATATGATGCTCCTTTGCTACATGTTTAGTGAGTGACTTAACCTCCAGTGTGCTGTCTGTCTGCATTGGTTTCAGAACAGTTCGAAATGCATCTTATTTTCATCCTAACTCCATATAAAGCCCCTGAAAGGGGCATTTTTCAGCTTTTGGATGAACCCATTAATCCTCAATGTGAAAATATAGGAATACAATTACTAATGTTAATGAATAGAACTGTATCATACAGTCATAACAAAATAAAATATAACAAAATGTATATTAAAATTAAGTGAAATTACCCACAGATGTGTTAATGTTGAAAGTTATTCAAAATAACTAATATGTTTTTTCAACTTTTGAGGGAATAATGTCCCCAAATTCACATATGTGGACATCATGTTTATCAGCGTGCTGACCCGTGAAATTTTTTAAATTTTTTAAAGCTTTTTTTAAAACTTGAAGAGGTGTCTTACAAAAGGCCCTTTTGTTGGCTCTGCGCCGTAGAAGCGCTTCACGGAAATCGACCTCATGTTGTTGTGTCACGTGACTCATGTGCCAACTTTTAACCCTTAAATGACAGTTTAGAGTGTTTTAAACAGTATTCAGTTAGTTTAAATTAATTTAAATGATGCGTTGTGTATAGCAAAGCCAAAATACAATGTCCACACATGTGGACGTGGGGTCGCATAAAGATACAATAAAACTGAATGGTGACTGGTGCAAACATCTCCTTTTGTGTTCATCCCACCGAAGAAAATCATATGGGTATGGAACAAGATTAGGGTAAGTAAATCATGATAAAATGTTCACTTTTGAGGGAATTATCCCTTTAAGCTGGTCAGTTGAGAAGGAGGGATGCATGTTTCTTTGTGAAGCCAATTCAGTCTACGTCAACCGAGGAAAAATTTCAACTGCTGTTTCTCATTATCTCCCAGTCAATGACGTCTTGACAGGGGAAGATCTTTCTCTGCCACTCAAGTCTATCAATGTCAGAAGAAGGCTTAGCAACAGACCCATACATTTGGATTAAACCATCAAAGTCATTATACAGAATGTAATTGACCTTTTAAAATACAGCCTTAGTAGCTTCCTCTCCTCTCGCCTTGTCGGTCTTAAATGGCAGTTTTCTTATGAAGTCCCAGCAGGATTGCCTCAAATTAGAATCAGAAAGGTCTTATTTTCACATTTTTCCGGCTGGGGATGTCAGTGTACCATGAGAAAATCTATTAATTAAACAAGTCTGCTATACAAACATACATGGCAAATAGGATTACAAGAAATGTCTCTAAATTTACGGTCGCTTGCTAGACTTGGGAAAACCTGTCTCTGTGAAAATCTGTCCGTTTTTTGCTACGGCAGCACAGTGTAAGCGATGTGCTCAAGTGGAAAATCAAAAAAGTAATATGCTATGACAGGACGAGACAAAAAAAGCGTTATTTACCTCAAAATCACATATTTTGGGTGGTGGCAGCACATATCATGTTTTTATAAGTGACTGGGTTTGTGTCTGTCAACATTTAGTATTTTCGAAAGACCCTCAAAGACCTCTCAGAAGCAATATTCAGTATGATGCTTTAAGTTTTGGGACTCGAGTGCTTTTCACTCCCTGGAAACCAAGTCTCCTGAGACGGATGGGCCCATAGTTCGGGTTCAGACTCTCTCACCTGTCTGCTTTCAAAGCCAACCCAGTTATTCACCATCTCATCAGCACTTGCCTTTTTTCAATTTCAGGCCAAAGGAAGCTACAGCTCTTTGTACAAGCGGCTGGCGTAATTGAATTTGCCGCAGAAATGACAGGCTAGAAAATTTCATTTTCTTCTCCCATCGCTCGTGTATGAGTGTTGGGGAGGCCCAAGCAGACAGGCGGCCCCTCTCTCTAAACTTATCTCCCCTCTCTCTCATACTCCCATTATGTTCTTCAGTAGACTGAGTTTCACAGCCTCTGTTTTTCTCTCTCTCTTGCCCTCCCTCAATCCCTCTCTCTGTCTGCAGGGCACGTTATCCCTCCGAAGGGACAGACTGGATCCCCCTCTCTCATCCGTCCCTCTGTCTTTGTCCAAATCCGTGTCCTCTGGTAATCTCTGTGAGCAAGGGGGCTTGTCACTGTGGCAATTTCCCCTAAATGCCTTCCACAAATAATGGTTTTCAGAATGAGCATTAACAGGTTTGATTACACGAAATGACCGTTTTAATTTACAGCGGGATTCTATTGATCACACGAGTGCAGATTAAAGCGTTCAATGAAGCCAGTGATGAGGTATTAAGCACCTGAAGCCCCTCAAGGGAGCTGAGAGGAGCAGCAGGCAGGCGGGCGGCCCAGCCTGTGTACAGTTATTCCCCTGTAATGAAGTGCCTCTATGCGGCGGCATGAAGCACAGGCAGGAAAAATAGATTGGGGATGATGAGCTCTTCAAAGTCATTTCTGGCTCTCTCATTCTGACGCATGCCCCGCTCATCCCACCATCCTGCTGTGCCACTCCTTCGACGAAATGCCCCGGATTTACTTAGCTGGACCAATGCAAGTTTTATGACCTTATTGCTTTTTTACCATGGTAATAGTTTTGAATCAATTTATCAATCTGCAGGAATCATCAGGCATGGTGACCTCAAAGATCAAGTCCAGGTCATTCCATCAATTCACTGAGGAGCATCGAGATGGAAAATGAAAAAAGGAAAAAAAAAATCCCCCCTTCCCCTCTCACAGTCACCTATAAAATGATGCTTGAACTAGCTCAGAAAACAATCTACTATACCAAGAAGTGTCATGCACATTGAAGATTTCTAAGCCAAGTGGATTTTGAATGCAACTTTCTAAAAATCTATCTATCTATCTATCTATCTATCTATCTATCTATCTAACTACTAATACTTAAAATTCTGTTATAATCTACTTACCCTCATGAGGCATATAACTTGTACAACTTTTCTCCCATGGAGCACAAAAGAAGTTATTATTAAAATGCCAGATATGCTCTTCCATACCATGAAAATGCACTGTGATCAATGGCAGTTGCAATTAAGTTGAAAAAATAATTATATTTTTGGTCATTTTTTGAACCTGGGTCTCCTTGCACGCTAAATGAAAACTGCACCACTACACTAGAATATGTTATCCTTACATAAAGAACAACTAAGTTAAGCTAAAAAGTGTTTTCTGAAACACTTTTACATCACTAATGGTGCCCCCTCAAATAAAATACATAGGTGCATGACACCACTGAAGCTACCTTTAATGAAGAGACATTTCTAATATTATTGCTTTATGGTCAGGATTTGTGGTGCAACAAATCACAAAAGAATAGGAATGTACCTATATGACTCTACAATCTCTCTTTGTATCAGTTTAACGAGAGCTGAGCTCTGCTTGTCTTTGAATTATAAATGTAATCCTAGCTCCATGCACTTCCATGAAGCAACTGTTTTACAAACATTTTCTAGTGTGTTTGGTCATTTTTTGAGACTGTGCTAGTTCTTGAAGATTTATTCTCTGCGTTTGAAAGTCTTTTAATTTGGTAATATTCCCTTGGTGTCCTTTGTTTGGCTTGAACAAATGCCAATTAATGTTCCATTTCCCCAGTCAAATGGGATCTGAGCTCCCTAATGCAATTGAATTGAATTATCTGAACTGGCTACTGTACACCGAGTAATGGTAATGCAATAATGTGATAATGACAAAATAGCTTTTAAGACCTGCCTTTTAAAATGAGCTGCATTTATCAGTAATTACAAAAGCCTGCATTGCTAAAGCTCTGTTTTTAAAGTCACATTTCACGAATATAATTGTATTCTCTCTTCTCATTTTAATGCACAGATAATTAATAACAAATAAAGCTATAAACTGAAAGAAAGGATTACATCACAGACAACGGCATGATGCTATATTTGTTTGCGCACACAGACACCATCTTAAGTTTTATTCCCTCTATTTTTATGTGAACAAATTGTCCACTGAGAGAAATCTACTCTTCATTGTCCCTGTTGGCCTTTTTTCTTGTCCACAATGGGGTAATAAGTCTCTGAGGGCCCCAGCAAATCAGATCCTAATGAGCCTCTTTAAGGCTGTTTGAATTTCCAATGAATAACTCAGTGCATAAAAATAAACACGTTGCTATTGATCATGCCATGAAGATTTAGGCTAATCTAATAACTGTGGTCAGTGTTTGGCTGAATTCTAGGAGTGCTGTGTTTTATCCGTTGGGATCTGTTGTCTCAGCCCTGTTATTACTGTACGGATCATCTGACTAGATCAAAACCCAGATTTGATATTCAAAACCGTTCTCTACATGAAACGGCCTCAGTGGAATATTTATGTGCCGTCAGTATGTTCCATTAGGCAGTGCTGGGAAAAGCAGGATCCACTGAATGGGGCTGGGAGAGTGTTCGTGTGTCATTTACGTGCATATTTTTATAGTTTACCTCGTTTGAGTATCCATGTTTTTTCAGTGAGAGAAAATAAATAATAAGTATTTTCCATTAAACAAATACCTTATATTGGGGCAATACCAGATGGAATGCTAAAGAAATTTAAGATTCTCTGTCTTGTCCTCTATGAGATTCTGACTGTGCCTTACGAACAGAAATATACATTAGAGTATTTCTTTTGGCTTAGATTCAAGACAAGATGTGAACAAAAATAAAGGAAATTCTTATTCAGTAGGTGTGTCGCAGCAAAATAATTTTTTGGTGCCAGACATTATTTCTCTTCACATATTAAGGGAAAAAAAACTAATGACATTGATTAGAGAATAATACAATACTAGAAATAAATATAATTTTATGATAATAATGATTTCAGTGTAGTTCACAAATAATAGCCACCTATAGTCTCTGTGGATTCCATATAATAAAAAGTAATGTAATATATGACTTATTAAAAAATATCATATGTATTCATATTTTGTTATTATTATAAATATTATACAACTTATATATAAATTCTAAAAAAAAAAAAATATTTGTTAAAAATAAATAAATAAATAAATAGACAACTATAGTCTCTGCTTGTATGGATTCCATATCATAATAAGTCATATAATATATGACTTATTATAAAATATAATATTAATTAATATTTTGTTATTATTATAAATATTATACATCTTATATATACATTCTATAATAATCAATTAGTTTGATTTCTTTTACAAAACACAAATATGTATTAGTTCATAACCATTCAAATAAATAAATAAATAAATAAATAAATACCTATACGACTATAGTCCTGATGGATTCCATGTATGAAGTCCATATAATAAGTCATATAATACTGTATATGGCTTATCATAAAATATAATATTTAACATTTAATATAATTATTATTATATAAATATTATATAATTTATATATAAATTGTATAATATTTATATAATAATAATTATATTTTATAATAATTAATCAGTTCTATTTGTCTTTGAAACACAAAGATTTATGAATGAAATATAATAATAAATAATAAACATAAATAATAAAAATAAATAAATAGTTTTCCTGTCAAATGAGGAGAAATACTGATGCCTTATCCTCTAGTAATTCCAGCTTCATGTATTAAAATGTTTTGCAACATATTTCAGTAATAATTTTTTGCAATCATAAGCAAGTTCCATGATTGATTATTGGATAACACTGTCCAGTAGTTTTTAACTTATCCCTGTGTAGCAGTACTGCCTTGTCCCTGGTGTACGGGATGACGATGGTTCTTTGGGGTCTGCTGTAATGAAAATGTAAAATCTATCTTACATGCAGCTGTGTCAAGGACACTCAATGGAATACAGTTTCAGAGCCACTCATAGAATCATTAGAGGTGAATACTTTGCATGAGAATGTCAACTTCATATCTGCATGACAATATTTTTGGTTTACATGCTTAATAACACCCAGATATAATCAAAAATATCAAAGGATTAGTTAAACCTTTAATAAAAAAATTCTGTAGAAGTAAGTCATACAGCAACATGAGGGTGATTAATTGATGACAGATGACATTTTTGTGCAAACTATCGCTTTAAGGTTAGAGGCTGGATACAGTATGTTGTATTTTTAATGCATCATCACAACCATCCTTAAGGAAATACATTCAATCGGCAATACATTTAGAGCCAGGCATCTTGGATGATGCCTGGCAGTGCCTCTGTTTGCTGTGACGCATTCCAAATCCCATAGGTGGGAAATCAATCTCTCTCTCTCTCTCTCTGTGTGTGTGTGTGTGATGGCCATGCACTGATGCTCTTTTAAAGCAGAGGGAGTTTGTGTACTCTGATAGAGAGGTCACTGTGATGGGTGCTTTATTCAGGAAAGAGAGCCTCTGTATCAAGAGACCTCTTCCTGTCCTGACCTACAGCATTCCCAGAACAGTGTACAATGACTATTATTAGACTAATACTGCTATCTCTCTCCCCTTAGAGGTCAGCCTTAAATTGAGCATTAAGAAAATATCTAATGGAATTTAGAGGTATAATAATACAGGGATATGGTGGGACAATTCTATTAACAAGATATTAATCATGTTGAGTGTGAGGTAAGTGTTTTTTAATTGATTGATGGAAAAAGACGATCCATAGGTTTTCTGAAGACTAACAGCCATATACTGCTTCCTCCACAGTAAAAGAGGCAAAAAAAAAAAAAAAAAAGGAAAAAAAAAAAGGAAAGATTAGGAAATCACTCTGTGCAAGGGGATAAATTATTCAGAGAAGATAATCATTTTATGCTGACATTACTAATGTGAAGAAGCATTTAATCTCCCTCTGTGAACCCCACTCCTTTGGGATGGAGAACTTTGGGTGAAGGTTTTTACAAAGATTAAAACTGCATTTTCCCATGCAGTCTGCAGTTACTTTAGCTTACTTGTGTTGTAATCAAAACAAAGTGAGTCAAAATAATTCGAGCAAATGTGACTTAAATGTTGGGGTAGTATAAGTTTAAATGCAATATGAATATGATTTACTGACATTATTCATTTATAGATTTTTGACTATTGTCTGTCTTGATGCATATTAATTAATTGTGGATGACTTTTATTTTGCTATCAACTGGCCAGAACATTTACATGTATGTGAGAATGAGATTGGCAGGTGTGGAGGAGAGCAAACAGCTTTTCGACCTCATTTCAAGAGCACATAAGGATTGCATGATTTTAATGTATTTGTTTTTTTTTTAGTCTTACCTATAAAATAAGCCTATTGCATTATTTTTTATAATTCTATGTAATTTATTGTAAATTGTTTTTTGTATGTGCATTGAGAACCCTCAACCTTTTCACAACATTTTAAATCTTAATATAAATCTATAAATGAAAAATATATCATCCTTTCTGGTATATTTTTTCCCAAATATTAGTGCATGTAATGTTTGAGATACAAAATTCATATCATAATAAATAAAAAAGCACTTTTAAAAACCTTTTAACTTTGGATAATAAATCTGCTGAATTTTTTGATCATTTTATGATTTGAACTGGCTTTTTGTGGATTATTATTGGATTTTATATGTGCATTATAAACTCTCAACTTTCTCACCGCATTTTAATTGATGGATAGAGAAAGCTACTACATCAAATTATGTCTTGAGTTATTTACAGCCCAGTATATATATATATATATATATATATATATATATATATATATATATATATATATATATATATATATAGGTTATATCTTCAATATATTAGTACATTTGTACGGGCAATGTTTGAGATTCTTAAACAGGCAAACAGTTCACTTCCATTTTTCCATTTTCCATTGTTGTGACACCATGCATGAGAAGGTCAATCAACCAAAACACATCCACACAAACTAAAGCTAAGGGACAAAAGTCACTCCATGTCAGGACAAATATCCACTTATCTGCTTTGAGGAATGGCCAATACGTTCACCCTAATATTAACTGTGGAGAGGAGAGATTTCTTTGACCTACAGGTGTAAACATCCTGTATCTCCTGAATCAACAGATGTCTCCATATGCCCTTAGCGTCCTCCGAAACTCACACACCAATACAAACACGCATACATACGAACATCCCCTCACAGAGCGAATCTGCAATGTATACACACATTGATCTGGGCACAGATCCATTATGTCAGGATGATGTATATTATTTACAAGTGGCTGTTTTCCTCCTGTGCTATTTTTCACCTCACCTCTCTTCAGGGGGCAAATTAGAGGGGGACAGAAAAAAAGAGAGGCCTCTGATAACCAACTAGCATGACGAATTATGATTGTTACAAAATAAAATGACAAACGGGCATGCTACACTGGAAGTTAACAAGGCACTGATCAGCCAAGACCACCGTTATCTTCTCTTCATGTTTATTGCAGCGAGGGCTCTTATTGCCCCTGCCCTGACATTGATCGACAGCTTCTATTAAGCGTCCTTCCCCGACCAGCTGCCAGGAGCAGATACATTAAATAAAACAGTTATTGCTTTTCATTGGCTACCCCATAAAATATTGCCACTAAATAGCTCCTGCCATCAGACGCAGTTTTGCTACAAGGTTTTAATTTGAAAGACTGCTTATAACGCTGGCACAATTGACACCAGCCTTTGTTTTCCTCGCTGTAATGACTGTGTACATATCGTTGAATTGATGGGCTGTCGCCTTCAGGGCTTTATTCAACTTTAATGTGTGGCCCTGTTTGTCAGGCGAGGGACCAATGCCTGAACACAGATTTTTATCTTGTCTTTTCCTCCCCTCTGTGTCTAATGTCTCCTCCATTCCCTTGCTGCACACACTGTCCCTTATCACTGTTGCAGCCATAAGCCCTTGTCTAGCAACAAGATAAGGCAGTTCTCAGCAAAAGTGCTGACTGTTAGGCCCAAATTATGACTCTTTATGTACCATGACAATATATACACTACCGGTCAAAAGTTTTGAAACACTTGACTGAAATGTTTCTCATGATCTTAAAAATCTTTTGATCTGAAGGTGTATACTTAAATGTTTTAAATTAATTTTGTACAAAAAAAATATAATTGTGCCACCATATTAATTTATTTAATAATAAAATTAAAATGTAATAATAATTAAAAAAAAGTTTTTGAAATTGATGACTTGGACCAAATAATAAAGAAAAGCAGCCAATAAGTGCCCAAAATAGATGGGAACTCCTTCAATACTGTTTAAAAATCATCCCAGGGTGATACCTCAAGAAGTTGGTTGAGAAAATGTCAAGAGTACATGTCTGCAAATTCTAGGCAAAGAGTGACTACTCTGAAGATGCTAAAATATAACACAATTTTGATTTATTTTGGATTTTGTTTAGTCACAACATAATTCCCATAGTTGCATTTGTGTTATTCCATAGTTTTGATGACTTTACTATTCTAAAATGTGAAAGAAAATAAATACAAATAAGTGTTTCAGAACTTTTGACCAGTAGTGTGTGTATATATATATATATATATATATATATATATATATATATATATATATATATATATATATATTAGAACTGTCAAAATTAACACGTTACGTTAACGCTAGCGATTAATTAAAAAAGTTTAACGCGTTCATTTTCGTAATTGCAATAAACGCATTTACCGTTACTGTAATACAGCTTAAACACTGTTTGGAAGGGTGGAACATTTGCAATGTGTCCGCCCGGAGTCATTACACTGATGGACACACCACAAACACACACAGCAGTGATTCAGTGTCAGTGATAAAGTGATGGGGAAAGGAGCTCTTAACACTATTTGTTGTACAAAACAAGCCTAAATAGAACTGAAAGAAATTGACAGAAATCAAGTATTTTCCAGCCTTTTAATTAAGACGCATTTTAATTACCACAGAAACACTCCAAGTCATAATTATCACCAAAAATCATAATGAGACATTTTTGTCTGCAAGTGCTTTACATGATACCCTGATGTGAATCATGAATGTGGCTTCATGATTGCTGTAGCAAAGCAGAAAGTCACAGTCTGCCGGCTGATTAATATTGTGGAGGATGAGAGTTTAAGAGATTGCCCATTGTAATGAAAATGCAATCTAAGTAGGGACTAGTTCTTTCAATTAGTCAAACTTCCGCTTAGACCTTGGGAAATGTTTATTGTTACTTGAACTGGTGCTATTTTAGTGCATGTCTATCTTCATACTGTGGAGGGCTTTGTTTGGAAATGCTAATAATTATATTGTTACATATTGTTTTGTTTTCTTTCCTAAAAAGGAAATAAATGAATTTTGACAGGAAAAGAAGTATATTTACAGTAAAATTTCATAACTTCGAAATCTGCAATTAACAGCGATTAACTGCGAAAAATTATGCGATTAATTGCAATTAAAAAAATAAAAGCAACAGACAGAACTAATATATATATATATATATATATATATATATATATATATATATATATATATATGTATACACATGCTCTGTCTAGCATAAATTATAGGCCTGAAATGGGCCTCAGATGTTTGTGTAACAAAGATATATTTGAAACAGGCCCACACCCCCTTACCTTTCACTGTTATCGTGGTAAAGGCGGGACAGCTGTGCTCTGCAGTGTGGATGTCATGTCCCTGTTTTGTGTGCTGCATATTAAAAGCTTTATTGAAGCAATTAAATGCATGCTTAATGGCGAGGAGTTGGCAGAATGAATGTACAATTGAATTAGCTGTTATGATGGGGCACATTCCAAGATGAAGTAAATGGAATTACCTCAGGCATTTCTCTCTCTCCTCCCCATCAGGTCTGGCAGAATGACACCACTTAATTACCCCTTTGTCACATATATTTTCTCATTGATCTAATTTTCACACAGTTGGAGGCCAAAAGCAAGCATTTGCCCTCCTCTCTCTCTGGATATCCACTGATACTCTCGATGGATTTTTGGAATACAATATATCGAAGCTGACTCATCCTACTAATAATTAGCGTGCTAAGTGGCCTAAGCAGAGAGAGAGAGAGAGCGAGAGAGAGAGAGAGAGAGAGAGAGAGAGCTACAGTGAGGCTGACCAAATTTAATTACGTGAATACTTAGGCCTGTCTGACCATACATACAGCAGCTGCTCTGTGTTCACTGTGTGTCAAAAGCACACTATTGTCCGACCTCTAGGGTAAAAGCGAGGGCAGTCTCAGCCTCAGACGGCATGCCTACAGACTATTCAGTGTGTGCCTAATGCATATTACACACAAAAATGGCAAGTACTGGCTGAAATCGGCAGTTTTAATCTGATTACCTGGGTTTATGCAACTTCTGGGAGTAAGGGCACACAATTTTTTTATCAGGTTTAAAGAAAGTCATGTTAACAAGCTACACGCTTGATAAAATGAGCTCTTTTTAGGAACATCTAAACACCCTTTTTTACATTTTATGGAAGCTCAATTTAATTTTATTATTGCGGTGCATTATTCCAGATAACCCAACCCCTAAATGGTACTTAATTTCAAAATAAACTGGTTGGACACGTTACATAATGATCAGATGGTCTATTTTTTTCTAAGTGGGTGGTTCTTGGACAGAATAACCTGTTATGTGGACCAGACTTTATGCCACAAGTCAACAGTCTGGTGGCATAACTCCAAAGTTACAAAGTATTTCAATAATGAAGAGATGACTGATATGTCTGAAGACTCAAAGATAAACATATGAAATATTGCAGGGATAAAGACTCCAGGAAGAACATAACATGCAGGACTTTGGAAACGAGAGAAAGATGTTGACACAAACAGGTGTTATTTGTGCCCCAGAGGTCACTGTCAGAATGGGAAGAGTATTGAAACAATGTATCATAGCAGCTCACCAAGCCGTGGACAGTGAAAAGTGATATGTACATTTACACCATTCTTCAATGTATAAGACTTTTGAAAAGAAGATCTGTTCAAAGAACAATTTATGTAACATGACGCAGTTGCTTACCGAACCACAGGCCGGTTCACACCAAGTCTGATTCAACATAAAACCAATATTCGCAAAAATTATTATTTATTTTTTTGCCATGCATAAATTGTTTGCAATGGTCTGTGAGCAAAAAATCAACCTAGCCTAGGATTATAATTTTTTTTTTTTATGAACAAAATTTTTACATTTATATACACTACCGGTGAAAAGTTTTGAAACACTTGACCAAAATGTTTCTCAAAAATCTTTTGATCTGAAGGCGTATGCTTAAATGTTTGAAATTAGTTTTGTAGATAAAAATATAATTGTGCAACCATATTAATTTATTTCATTATAAACAAAAATGTAATAAATAAAAAAAAGTTCAAGTTTTTGAAATGGATGACTTGGACCAAATGATAAAGAAAAGCAGCCAATAAGTGCCCAACATAGATGGGAACTCCTTCAATACTGTTTAAAAAGCATCCCAGGGTGATACCTCAAGAAGTTGGTTGAGAAAATGTCAAGAGTACATGTCTGCAAATTCTAGGCAAAGGGCGACCTCTTTGAAGATGCTAAAATATAACACAGTTTTGATTTATTTTGGATTTTGTTTAGTCACAACATAATTCCCATAGTTGCATTTATGTTCCATAGTTTTGATGACTTTACTATTATTCTAAAATTTGAAAAAAATTATAATAAAGAATGTGTAAGTGTTTCAAAACTTTTGACCGGTAGTGTATATATTATTTATGTTAATTATTATATTTAAATTGTTCATATTTGTATAATTGTATATAATTGTATAAAAACATATGCCTAATAGGCCTACATATTCGTTAGGATAATTTATAGCTGTTTACGTGTTGTCACAAATGTGCATCTTTTAACAATGAAATACAGGTGCATCTCAATAAATTAGAATGTCATGGGAAAGTTCATTTATTTCAGTAATTCAACTCAAATTGTGAAACTCGTGTATTAAATAAATTCAATACACACAGACTGAAGTAGTTTAAGTCTTTGGTTCTTTTAATTGTGATGATTTTGGCCACATTTAACAAAAACCCACCAATTCACTATCTCAAAAAATTAGAATATGGTGACATGCCAATCAGCTAATCAACTCAAAACACCTGCAAAGGTTTCCTGAGCCTTCAAAATGGTCTCTCAGTTTGGTTCACTAGGCTACACAATCATGGGGAAGACTGCTGATCTGACAGTTGTCCAGAAGACAATCATTGACACCCTTCACAAGGAGGGTTAGCCACAAACATTCATTGCCAAAGAAGCTGGCTGTTCACTGAGTGCTGTATCCAAGCATGTTAACAGAAAGTTGAGTGGAAGGAAAAAGTGTGGAAGAAAAAGATGCACAACCAACCGAGAGAACCGCAGCCTTATGATTGTCAAGCAAAATCGATTCAAGAATTTGGGTGAACTTCACAAGGAATGGACTGAGGCTGGGGTCAAGGCATCAAGAGCCACCACACACAGACGTGTCAAGGAATTTGGCTACAGTTGTCGTATTCCTCTTGTTAAGCCACTCCTGAATCACAGACAACGTCAGAGGCGTCTTACCTGGGCTAAGGAGAAGAAGAACTGGACTATTGCCCAGTGGTCCAAAGTCCTCTTTTCAGATGAGAGCAAGTTTTGTATTTCATTTGGAAACCAAGGTCCTAGAGTCTGGAGGAAGGGTGGAGAAGCTCATAGCCCAAGTTGCTTGAAGTCCAGTGTTAAGTTTCCACAGTCTGTGATGATTTGGGGTGCAATGTCATCTGCTGGTGTTGGTCCATTGTGTTTTTTGAAAACCAACGTCACTGCACCCGTTTACCAAGAAATTTTGGAGCACTTCAGGCTTCCTTCTGCTGACCAGCTTTTTAAAGATGCTGATTTCATTTTCCAGCAGGATTTGGCACCTGCCCACACTGCCAAAAGCACCAAAAGTTGGTTAAATGACCATGGTGTTGGTGTGCTTGACTGGCCAGCAAACTCAGCAGACCTGAACCCCATAGAGAATCTATGGGGTATTGTCAAGAGGAAAATGAGAAACAAGAGACCAAAAAATGCAGATGAGCTGAAGGCCACTGTCAAAGAAACCTGGGCTTCCATACCACCTCAGCAGTGCCACAAACTGATCATCTCCATGCCACGCCGAATTGAGGCAGTAATTAAAGCAAAAGGAGCCCCTACCAAGTATTGAGTACATATACAGTAAATGAACATACTTTCCAGAAGGCCAACAATTCACTAAAAATGTTTTTTTTTTATTGGTCTTATGATGTATTCTAATTTTTTGAGATAGTGAATTGGTGGGTTTTTGTTACATGTGAGCCAAAATCATCACAATTAAAAGAACCAAAGACTTAAACTACTTCAGTCTGTGTGCATTGAATTTATTTAATACACGAGTTTCACAATTTGAGTTGAATTACTGAAATAAATGAACTTTTCCACGACATTCTAATTTATTGAGATGCACCTGTATTATTCCTGAATTGGAAAGTTTAAAGGATATTCCAAAAAGATATGAAAAAAAGAAATAAAATAGGCTTGATGATTAGTGGGCACTCTGATGAGATGTGGTATTGGAAGAATGAGAGCACTGGCTTCGTCTCTCTTTAGGAAGCAATGACTGGCATGAGTTCTCAAGCCTGCTAATCACACAGTGAGAAAACTGCTGCTAAATATGACGTCCTTGCAGATTAAGTAGTCACTTGCTCAACTTTCGCCATTAATGCACCAGGCAGTTTCCACTCCCCAATGGGCTGCATTGGAACATTTATTGTCCAGGGACAGACTAATGGATCCCAGTTAAGGTGTGTTAACAATTTTTCTATCGATTAATGAAGGAGAATCATAGCCAGATGAACTTAGCCCACAAGATTTAGTGGCTTTTAAGGTAGTAGGGATGAATATAATGATTTAGAAAGAGCTACTGTACATTATATATAAGACACCTGCTAAGTTACATTAAGGTTTAATACATCTTCATTACTGGCAGGGCGCCCAACCCCTTCAAGGTTGAAATAGAGATCCACCTTTCATTATGCCGCTTCTCATTGCTCTGCGGAGAGATATCAAATAATAATGGAACTATTGAGACAGTTCTGCTCGAGCTGTTAATGCTAATCTATGTATTAAATATTGAACATTTCCAACAGAACTTTGAACAGCTGCCACGCCATTGCCCCAAGGATGATTCAGGATGCTGCCAAAGGCCGTACATTTCATTTCTGCTTAATTAAACAAAGTAGACCATGATAACAGCCCTATGACCTCTAAATTCCGGCCTGTGGTTAAGTAGTTACGTACGCCAATGTGGTTAATGATATGTCTGTTTGGCAGGTCTTCAGAACTGACATCTCATTGGCTTTGGGGGTGTGGGAAGGGGGGTTCACTGCTAAAAAGACCAGCATTAATTTCCATGCTGGTCCATGCTGGTTTGGTGCTGGTCTAGATGGTGGACCAGTATAGCCATGCTGATCACCAGCAAAAAATATGTTATTTTATTAATAATGCACAACATCTGTTTAAACTTTATTATTTTAATTTGTTAGATGTGACTTCACTTCAATCGGTTCTTACTGGAGCAAATGTGATATTGATGAACTATAATAATTTGTCAAATTTAGGGTGCCTGAAGAACCAGGTAGTGTCGCCGCTGAGTGCTTGTTTGTGAACAGTTATATCATCATGATTGTCTGGTGTGATATCAAGCAGTTTTATCCGTCTCATCTTATACTCATCCCAAAATCTCAACTTCTTGCTTTTTGCAGAGCTGCCCTATATGTCCAAACGCCTCACATCCTCCATTTACATTGTCAATGTGCAAACACATGCCAAACGTCAAACAAACACTCAGTAGGCTCAGTCAGAAAGCAAGAAGCCTGCGGAAGAACCTTGTGGGCCTACAGCGTGAGCAGCAAGGGTGGCGATGTTAGATTCCTGCTTACCGCCCACGATGCAACTCAAATAAACCCAGTACAGTGAGCCGGGGTTAGGCCGCCTTTGCTCAGGGATGCACTGCAGTGCCAGTTGTATAGAAAGAAAACAGGGTGACCGGCAGGACGTCCCCGCACAGGGCCCAGCCAGCCAGATATTCAAGCCTGCTCCCTGTTTCTCTTTCCTTCAGAGGGTCCAAAGAGTTAGTCATGTTTGCCTTGCCGCTCTTTGATGAGAGTAAATGTCTTTTTGTCTCAGACACTTTGATTCTGTCAAAATAGCAGCAAATCAATGATGATTTTCAGGTCTCGGGAATGTAACACTCCATTCAAAGACTGAAATTTCACCAAACGCAGACTCTAAAAAGGACTGCCAGTGCTAGCACTTTAGCGAGACTATGAAATTAAATAGGGCAGAAAATAATGGCAATTGCCAATCAACAAACTAAACAATTTTAACATGCTTTTGTCAGCATAACATTTAAAACTTTTGTAACATAGTGGGGTCCAAAAGCCTGAGACCACTAATGAAAATGCTCCTATTTGGGACTTTTAGGTAACACTTTACAATAAGGTATCATTTGTAAACATTAGTTAATGCATTAGGTATCATAAACTAACAATGACAATATTTTTAAACAGCATTTAATAAAAAAATTAAGAAAAAAAAACAATTGTTCATTGTTAGTTCATACTGTATTAACTAACATTGACATAAAACTTTTATTTAAATTTTTTTATTAGTAAATGTTGAAATTAACATTAATCAAGATTGATAAATGCTGTAAAAGTATTGTTCATTGTTATTCACGTTAACTAATGTAGTTAACTAATGTTAACAAACGGAACAAGTTTTTTTAATTTTTTATTACCAATTATATTATCCATGTTAACCCAGCATGATCTGAGCATGTTCCATAGATATTCTTTCAATAGAAGCAAGGAAATCTGGGTATTGTACAAAGGAATTTGTTGATGGTACAGTAAATAACAAAAATGTACTTATTTGATTAGTGACCTAAAATGCAGAATCATATTCATTTTAAATCATAATGTTTTTTAGTTTTTTTAATGTTTGAAATTCCAATATGTTTTATTTATTTCAAACTTCTAAATTAGATTTTTAATTTTAGATTTTGACAATCTAACAGATTATAAAACATGAGACTTTTGACACTTATTAATGCCAAAAATTCTCTCTCTCTCTCTCTCTCTCTCTCTCCCTTTTTTTCTGTGACACATTTGCAATCTGTGCCATTGTGGAGTTGTTGCCAATAGCTTGTACTGGGCAGATGGGCAAGCCAGAGAGATGGATCCGATGCCTCATAAATTTCTATTTGCTACCAAAACTGAGGAAAGATACAGCTATCCATGCTTTATAGTCGAAGGCACAGAGTTGGCTTGCCAAAAGCATCAGTATAAGCTGTCTTTCCAAATTATTCCCGATTCAGCACAATGAGTGTAACAGATTCATTTCCTATCTGTTTCATGAGTGCTGTTTTCTAAGCATAAAAGGAAACTGTTTATAACAGTGGAACCTTTAATCATAACCCTAGTTCAATGCCATAAGCTGCCTCTGATATTGTTATGCCCTGTATTCTCATATTTTACCTCTATTCTACTGGCCCACAAACCACATTCTTTCCCTAGCTGCTATAAACAACAATTGAGTCGGAATGCTTAAAATAGCTTAAATTCTTGAAATTAGTTAGTGAAATTTGAATGTTTCTATTTCCATGTCATTTATGTACATAAATGATTGATAGAGTCCTGGAGTTTTATATGACAAACAGATGTCGGGCTGAGCGCAGAGCATTTCGTAGAACCTGCTTGAGTAAACAGAGGCCTGCTGAAGCCTGGAGCTCGCCTATTTTCTCTCCATAGGCACACTGCTGCATCTAAGCAGGACAGACCTACATTTTCCCCCTTTTGCAAGAATGTGTCAGTCCTGAGAGCACCATTATTTGGAGACCACTGAAAACTCTTCCTGCTTGTTTAAATCCTGCCTATAATGCATATGCAAGTTTGAATAAATTCATAATTTGAGTAAAGCCAAAAAACTGAATAACATTAAAAGCAAAAATATTGAAGGTCAACCGATAAAACTGTTAAAGGACACAGACAGTGTTTAGAAGATGACTGTTTAATATACCATACAGTATAGGCGAGGTACTGTAAGCAGTATATCGCTGTATCTCACAACACACTGATAGTTGAGGGACAAAATTGGCTACAAAATTGAAAAACAAAGTTTATGTGCCAATCATTTGTTTCTGGATCAATCTATTAAACATGTTATACATTTACATTTTGACCTAGCCTTCTGCTTCTTACGATGTATTCGGTGTTGGCATTAAGTATAAACGAATAGCTGAGAAACATTTTTAAAAATTGCTCTCTTCGGTCAAGACATAGCTGTAATGTTTCTTTTAAAGATACATATTTATATGTCCGTTTTTCTAACTATATGCTATGCATAATTTAATTTAATTTAAACCGACTTATTTCAGGACACTCTGGGCTGTCATTAAAGGATTGTTAAACCTGTCTCATCACTGTCACGACTGCTATGTTGATCGGAACTGCACCCAAGAATTTCACACACCATTGCACTTGTGTATATGGCTGTGTGACAATAAAGTGATTTGATTTGATTTGATTTGACCTTTGACGCACCGAGTCATGTGAAAAAACAACATGGCGCAAATCTCAGCGGAGTTAAACACAATGAAATCCTATATTTGCTGTGCATTGTCACACTGAGAATTAATGGGTTCACCCAAAAGCTGGTAAATTTTGCTTTCAGAGGCTTTATATGGAGTTAGGATGAAAATAAGGTGCATTTCGACTGTTCTGGGACCAGTGCAGACAGACAGCACACTGGAGGTTAAGTCATTCAATAAATAGAGAGTAAGGGAGCATCCTATAGCTTTCCTATGAAGATAAGAGCATTCAATCCAAACTTCAGATCAAAAGTTCAGTTTCAGGCTGCAGATGATGTTTGGGCCACTCAGCATAGTTGGCAGATATGGGACAATGGTAATCAGTACTTGGATTCAGAATTTATAATGCTTAATTTTATTTTAACATGGTTGGCAGTGATTGGATGATGATGGCCATTACTTGTATCAAAACTAATTATGCTAATTTCTGATTGGTAAAATGCTTCAACACTGGCTATCACTTGTTTGTTTGACAATGCAAAGAGAGAACATTGAGATTTTGTTGCCAAAGCAGAAAAGAAAAAAAAAAAAAAAAAAAAAAAACAGAACATTGTAACAGAAAAGTCAAATAAAGTCAAATAATTTGTGTTTTTTCCAATACATATTGTTCCAAAGCAGCTTTTACAGAAAACCAGCTGTAATGTCTGTAATGTCTCAAAAACATAAATAACCAACACTCCTAAAAACATAATAAACTATTTGATTTTAAAAAGTTGATTTTCTATAGCTTGGTATTATTTACAGTTTTATAACTGTGTCCTGCTGTACCCATACGAGGACATCAATTTTTAGGAACAATTGCTCTAAATTATTATTATAATTTTTTTTTACTGTTTATTAGGTGCTACGAGTTACAAATAAAAAAGGAAATGGAAAATGTACACAGCAGTCACGCTCAGGTCTCAGGAGGTTAATATATATTTTAATCTAAATGAAGTATTGAGTTATGGTCTAAGGACAGGTGGATTTAGACAAGTGAGTGATAATGTAATTAAATAATTTCAATAAAATAAAGAGAAGATAAAATGAAATGGTAATTCTGTGTAAAGAACATTCTAGTAACCACCTTGGAATAATAATAAAAACTAAAAAAAAACTAATGGCAGGTCAAACTGTGCGATATGTTTGTACCATGTCACAAGAATTAATTTACATTGTATTGTTGCTTTTTTATGGGACATCAGCTCCATTTGGCAACAGAACTCAAAGTGTATCTCCAGCAAGCGGACATGGAGCCTGATCACTGCTTTATTCTGTGTCCTCCTTTACCACAATTGACTTGTCATGTATTTCACAGCTAATTAGGCCTTTACAAATGAGGCCCATGCCCACTGATAAGGACGCTGCTAAATTGACCGTAAATGCTACCATTCAATCAGACACAATGACCACCCCTGCAGCAATAATCAGGATTAATTAATGCTGCTATATTGTACACAGATGCAATGGGAAAACAGCTAGAGCTTCGACAACAGCAGCATAAAATTGTAAATTCAAAGGTGAGCTGATTACAGGGGAGTGTTTGTGCTAATGTTTACAAAGGCCTTCATTACCTTATCTGGATTTTCAGTGATGCATCTTAGTTGTCTGAGCATATAGTGGACCCAAAAAGTGTTTGGACACTAAAGGGATGGTTCACCCTAAAATTAAAATTCTTTCATCATTTACTCACCCTCATGCCATCCCAGATGTGTATGACTTTCTTTTTTCTTCTGAACACAAACAAAGATTTTTAGAAGAATATTTCTGCTCTGTAGGTCCATACAATGCAAGTGAAATTTGGCCAGAAATTTGAAAGTCCAAAAATCACATAAAGGCAGCATTATAGTAACCCATGTGACTCCAGTGGTTAAATCAAACTCTTCAGAAGCGATACAATAGGTGTGGGTGAGAAACAGATGAATATTTAGTCCTATAGTAAAAAAGTAATTTTTTACCATCAATTCTCCTCCCTGACCAGTAGGTGGCGATACGCAGAAAGAATGTGAATCGCCAAAAACAAAGAAGAACGTGAAAGTGAAAGTGGAGATTTATAGTAAAAAAAGACTTAAATATTGATCTGTTTCTCACCCACACCTATCATATCACTTCAGAAGACATAGATTTAACCAATGAAGTCTTATGGATTAATTTTATGCTGTCTTTAAGTGCTTTACGGATGTTCAAAGCTCTGGTCACCATTCACTTGCATTATATGGAACTACAGAGCTGATATATTCTTCTAAAAATCTTTGTATGTGTTCAGCAGAAGAAAGAACATCATCCACATCTGGAATGGCATGATGACAGAATTTTAATTTTTGGGGTGAACTATCCCTTTAAGCTAGACTTATAAATGTATGAATGTAATTGCATTAGATAACAAAATATCAAACCAAGTGGCTGGTTTGATATTTTGAGGTCACATAAGCACACTTTTCAGGCAAATCATTTCACAAAAATAAGTTTAAGGTTTTAAATGACAAAACAATAGATATGCTTTTCGAAATGACCTGTGTGAACTTGAGGGGACTGACTTCTTCTAAAAATGACCTTGGGACCAGTTGGTTAAAAGTCAATGCAAAATGGATAAAAGAAGTGAAATTAGTTTTGAGAAAAGGTCATCATTTTATTTTTCAGATGCCACTTGTATTTATGTATCTAATGTAATGTCATTCAGAGATTTTTAAGTGTGATTTAAGTGTCCAAAAGTGTCCAAATACTTTTTGGGGCTACTGTATATTCCAGCAAGAATCAAAATTTTCCCCTCAGCTCTCATCTTTGCATCAGAATTCAACTTGTTAGCTTGTATCATGCTAGAAGAGTATTGGGGTCCTTCTGAATGCCCCTAACTGTCTCTTCTCTTTACTACTTCCCTCACAATCTAAGTTTTGAGTTGGAGTACATAGGAACCAAGATTACTTGTGGCTTCACTAGTTTTTCCTAATCAAGTCAAGCTTGCGTGCACGATCCGAGGACAGCCGGGCAAGATGGTTTGGAATCTCTCCTGAGGGAACAGGCCGAGCTCCTCTTTAGCCTTCTTTCCAGAGCTATCAAGGTGTTTGTCTTGGTGAATTGTTAGGACATTGTACTGATGCCTACGTCACAGCAATGCTTGGCTGAAATGGCTACATTACCCCTAACATTATCAATTTAGCCTGGTGGCATTCAGCGGTTATCAGGTTGGTAATTTATTGTTGTTCTAATTGACAGTGGATATTTACAGTAAAGGAACATAATAACTTAAGGGATAATGCACAGCTAGCCAATAAAGTAATTACTGTAAATAAACACAACATGATGGTAATTAGGACTTGTATCACCCTAAAAGCATTTCTTTTGCAATAAATACTGGCCAACTGCATGTTATTCCATTTATTTCATGGCTACTTACCAAACAGATAAACAGGCGGACATGAAATATTGATTTGAGGTGAAATTATTTAATTACCTTACTTGTAAATTAGCTGAAAGATTCCCCTAATTAAAATAGTACTTCCAACTTAGAAAACAATTAACCTAGCAACAAGACAAATACTGTAAATATATTCTAATTAGAGCTGTCAGAATTGACATTTTAGTGCATTTCTATCTTTATACTGTTGAAGGCTTTATTTGGAAAATGTTAATAAAGCATTATATTTTTACTTATTGCTTTGTTTTCTTTCCTAAGATGGAAATAAATGCATTTAGACTGGAAAATAAATATATATAGTGTTAAATTTCAGTACTTTCAAAACCTGCGATAACAAAAAATTATTCGATTAATCGCGATTCAAAATTATAATCGACTGACAGCACTAATTACAATATTAACTTACAGTATATATTATTTTTACTCTACAATCAAAATAACTTTTTCTATGGACTAGTTAGTTAACATATGTAGCTAAAATGTAACAATATACAGTTTAGTGGTCATTACTCAAAAATATTTGACCACTCATTGCCACAACTGACCAATTAGAATCAAGTAGTCCAAAGAGTTGTGCAATAAGTTAGTCTAATTGCCAGGTAAACAGGTGACAGTGACAGATCTAACCATAAGAAGAAAAAGTGATGTAGAATCCTCAGCTAGTAACCTCTGCTGCTTCCTTATTCCTTGTATACTTTGTTTGTCCAATGCAGTGCATTATTTCCTATTGTACTGCAATGGATTGCACTTTTAAAATTACACCACAGAAACTGGGGATTCAAACTCATGAAAACAATGTCAGTGACATTTCAATCATTAAATAAATCTCCTAAATGGAGCAAAATATGTTTAGCCTCGGTCAATCAAGACAAAATGGACAGAGAATCGAGAAAAGGCTGAGTCAGCATTTCACAAAGCCATTATCCATGACTTCCTACTCTGGAACAATGAAATCACTGGAAATAATCATCATCATAAAATTGTAAAAACGCTTTGCCAATGAAAAAGTGAGTTAAATTAATAAAGCATTATGAAAGGACAAGATGAAAAAGAAAATAAAGAAAAAGATAATATTTTTAGATGAATGCTTAGACAGAAACCCAAGCCATTTCTGCAGTTATGAACATAATATAAAACTATAAATATAAAAGGATTGAAATTCTCTTCAGTTAACAGCAGAATATACAGTATGTAGAAGCACATATTCACTACATTGTCTCTTAGCACCGATTCAAATGCCTTATATTAAAACTGACAAAGTTTAAGCACAAGTTACAGAATTTGTTAAAGTTTGCTCTTAATGTTTTTTTTTTTTTTTTTTTTTTTTATCACATCAGATTTTATCCTAATCTCATCTAACTGCATTCTCTGATTATAGGGGATTAGCTATGGTTTTTGCTCTGTTTTCAAGTGGAAATGACAAATTATGGTGTTCCTACCCATCTCCCCCCCGCCCCCCCATTTTCTTTTTCTGTCAGCGGCTACGTCCTTCATTCCTTCAGTGACAGCGAGTGGTGAAGGACGCCTCGACAAGCTGACACTGCAGTTCTGTCTGCCTCTGGTCTGCCTGCTGCCAAGAGAGCTCACACTGCCTTGCAGGCACTTGATGAAGAAAAGGAATCGATGGAGTGAAGAATGATGAAGAAATGAAAGTGGGGGACAGACAAGCTGCAAAAATGAGTGTGGCACATTTGCTGTGACAAAACCACTAATTAGACACAAAGAAAAATAGTAATCGATTTAAAAATGATCTTTATATTTAAATATGTTGTGTAGTCCATGTAACTTTACCTTTTAATTTTCTTCTCAAACCTTATAAACAGCAATAAAAACAACACCCGCACTCTTTTTGTTGCTGTAGAGAGACTAACTAACTCCCCAACACAGGTTCCCTGTGAGTTTGCATAATTTTTCATAAAATATGTAAAAATATTATTTCTAAGATACACTATAAAAATATCAAGAACATAAAATTACAAAGTAAATAAAAAATATTAAATGTTAATATTATCAATCATTATATTATTATTTAGCATATGCTGAATATATTAGTGATATTCACAGTTTTTAATTATATTAAATAAAAAATGTTTTATATATTACAAATATTATATTATAATTGTAAATATAATTATATTAAATAATAGTAAATATAGTACATATTATAAAAGTAGTTATATTTTATTACATTTTGACCTGGGTGGAAAACAAATTATGTGGAAAGAGGCTATTTGTCTCAACTATAAGAGCTAGAACTCACAATTATGATTTCTTCTTCTCCTCATTAGGACTATTTTCTTAATACTGTATTACGAAAAGGACAATGGACTTTGTCAAGCACAACAATTGATGCATTAGTCATTAAATATTGTATTTGCTTAATGGAGGACAATATTATCATATCCATCTCAACTAGGGCAGTAAATATGGCATTTTAATGTTTACTGCGCTGATTTGATTTCTGGATTATTGGAGTGGTGCTACAATTCACATAACAGGTCCATTCATTCTGATGGTCCCCCTCAACAATCATTACTGTAATTATCCTGTGATGCAGTTGGAAAATGACTGATGAATGAACAAAGGTTTTGGCTGCTTTTTGGCTGGGCGCCAGGGAGACATGGCATATTCATCTTCATTTTGCCAGAGTGTTTGTTTGTAGCCTGTCCTTGATAAAACCATTTCTAGGGGCAAATGCCAGTAACTCTATAGCAAACATAAAACATTATCCTCAGCATCTATCCATTTCACAGATGTTTTCCATGTACTGCCACAAAAGTTACTCACTTTAGGCCATTTCAAAATTTTGTTTAAAAACCAAGGAATGACCTGTCTGATGGATTGGGCAGATCTCAGCCCTTCTGTTAAGCCAATTTATAGCAATACTTTTGAGTGAATAAAGCTCACATTTTATTCATATTCTAAGAAGAATATTACTTTTAGGACCATAAGGGAGAGTTTTACCTAAACATGGTTCAAACATTAAAAGGCAAGGCAAGTTTATTTATATAGCACATTTCATACACAATGGCAATTCAAAGTGCTTTACATAAAAATGATAAAGAAAATACAAGATATAGTAAATTTTAAAACCAATTAAGAACAAGAAATAAGAGTAAAAAGTCATAAAATAAATGTAAAAATCATTAAAATGAATAAAAATAAAAAGAATACAGAAATAAAATGACACAGTACAATCAGTAAGTGCAGCACAGTCCTCAGTGAATAAATGCACAGCTAAACAAATGTGCTTTCAGTCTGGATTTGAATGTGGCTACTGTTGGAGCACACTTGACCTCTTCTAGAAGCTGGTTCCAGCTGCGGGTGGCATAATAGCTAAACGCAGTCTCACCTTGCTTTGAGTGAACCCTCTGTATTTCTAACTGACATGATCCTAATGATCTGAGAAGTCTGTTAAGTTTATATTCAACACACATAATGTAATGTATTTAGCTCCTATGCCATTGAGTGATTTATAAACTGTAATAGTACTTTAAAATCAATTCTAAATGTAACTGGAAGCTAGTGTAAAGACATGAGGACTGGAGTAATATGCTCAGCAGGGACATAGCTAGTGGGGTGAATGGTGGGAATGATTCTAGGGGCCCACAACAAATTCTAAATTGTATTTTTTAACAGGAAAGGGGCCCAGAACAATATACAATCAGGGGGCCCAGATTACCTTGCTACGGCCCTGATGCTCAGATCTTTTGGTCCGGGTGAGAATCCTGGCAGCAGCATTTTGAATGAGCTGCAGCTGTCTAATGGTCTTTTTGGGAAGGCCATTGAGGAGTCCATTGCAGTAATTCACCCTACTGGTGATGACTGCATGAACACGTTTCTCTAAGTCTTGACTGGATACAAAACATCGGATTCTCGCTATATTTTTTGGAAGATAGTAGGCTTATTAGTTATTGCTTTGATGTGGCTACTGAAACTAAGGTCTGACTAAAAAATGACACCAAGATTCCTTACTTCATTTTTTGTCTTTAGACCCTTGGAGTCAAGGTATGTGTTCACCTTGGGAATTTTGCCTTTGTTGCCAAATATAATGACCTCTGTCTTGTCGTTGTTTAACTGAAAGAAATTTCGGCACATCCAGCTGTTAATTTCATCAATGCACTGGCAAAGACAGTCTATGGGGCTGTAGCCATTTGGCAATAGAGCTAGGTGAGTCTGGGTGTCGTCTGCATAGCTATTGTATGCAATTTGGTTCTTTTTCATAATTTGGCCAAGTGGGAGCATATACAGGTTGAACAGAAGCAGTGCAAGAATTGAGCCTTGTGGGACTCCACACGTCATGAATGTCCACTCAGATTCATTGTTGCCTGTGTTCACATAGTAAAATCTCCCATCTAGATATGACCTGAATCAGCTGAGGACCATCCCAGTGAGCCCTACCCAGTTGTCCAATCTGTCTAGGAGAATGTTGTGGTCAACAATGTCAAAGTCAGCACTGAGATCTAGTAATACCAGCACTGATATTTTGCCTGAATCAGTATTAAGCCAAATATCAATAAGTATCTTTATAAGCGCCGTCTCTGTGCTGTGATGCAGTCAAAAACCAGGCTGGAAATTGTCCAAGCCATTCGAGTATAAGAATTTGTTCAGCTGATTGAAAACAACATTTTTAATGATCTTGCCTATGAAAGGAAGATTTGAGATTGGTCTGTAGTTGTTTATTATAGAGTTACCCAGATTGCTCTTTTTTTAGAAGGCAATTGACAACTGCAGTTTTTAGGGACTTCGGAAACATGCCTGAAAGGAGTGAGGCATTGACTATTTCTAACAGATCTTTTTCTTAACAGTTAAACAAATTTTTGAAAAATGGTGTGGGGAGTTTGTCAAGACAGCAGGTCGATGTTTTAAGATGCTGTACTATTTCTTCTAGAGTTTTGCCATCAATTGCCTCAAAATCAGACATAGTGACCAATTTCTGAAGTTTTTGTGGTGGGTGCTGTCTGACCTCAGTGCATCATGAGGACAAGCTGATCGCCATTCTAATATCATTGATCTTCTTCATGAAAAGTTATGCAAAGTCGTTGCATTTGCTGTCAGAGAGCATTGCACAGAGAACCTGTGCTGGAGGGTTAGTTAGTCTCTCTACAGTAGCAAAAAGAGTACGGGTGTTGTTTATATTGCTGTTTATAATGTTTGAGAAGAAAATTAAAGGGAAAGTTACATAGACTACACACAGTCATTATTTGAGATTCACAACTATACTAACAGGTGTGACTCTCAAATTGTCCTGTACATACAACAGCCAGGTGCGTCTCTACATTAGGGGGCAGGTGGGGCTGCACTCCAACAAGATGTGGTGCTGTTTTGCAAAATGCATGGCATAGTCATACATTTATTTTAAGAAATAATATAATATCCGCATCTTAAACTTGTTCTATGTCCATTATATAAGACAAAAGTAGATATTCTTTTGAGAAATTAAAAGGACAGTTCACCCAAAAATGAAAATTCTCTTATCATTTACTCATCCTCATGCCATCCAAGATGTGTATGACTTCTTTCTTCAGCAGAACATAAACAAAGATTTGTAGAAGTATATTTCAGCTCTGTAGGTCCTTACAATGCAAGTTAAACTTGATCAGACTTTTGTAGCTCCAAAAATCACATAAAGGTATAATAAAAGTAAACCATATGACTCCAATGGTTAAATCTATATCTTCAGAAGTGATTTGATAGGTGTGGGTGAGAAACAGATCAAAATTGAGTCAACTGAGTAGGAGGAACGCTGTTCAGACTGAACGCCGTAAACAAATTGAAGCAATTTAAACAAAGATGTCAAAGATTTTGATTTAAGAGGAGAAGATTAGATACATATTTTTGCACAGCCATATTTATTTGAACCTGAGTACTCTGATTAGGAGCACATGAAGATGGAGGAGGCTGGACCAACAAGTCTCAGAGAGACAGAGAGCTCAGAAGACATGTTGGTGCACATGTAGGCAATGCCAACAGAGGTATAGAGTGTCTGCTGCAACAAATGGAACGTTGCCATGCCATTGCTGGAAAGACCTTGTGACCTCAGCCCTCTCGTGAATGCGCATACTGCTGCTAGTTAAAAAGTACTTAAATATTGATCTTTTCACAACAAAAGCGATCATATCACTTTATAAGACATTTATTTAACCACTGGAGTTGTATGGATGACGTTAATGCTGATTGTCTGAGCTTTTTGGAGCATCAAAAATCGTGTTACCATCCACATCCATTGTAAGGACCTACTGAGCTGAGATATTTTTCTATTTTTCTATGTGTTCTACTGAAGAAAGGAAGTCATATACATCTGGGATGGCATGAGGGTAAGTAAATGATGAGAGAATTTTGGTGAACTATCCCTTTAAATACTGATCTGTTTCTCACCCACACCAATCAAATCGCTTCTGAAGATATGGATTTAACCACTGGAGTCATACGGATTGCATTTATGTTTCCTTTATGTGATTTTTGGAGCTACAAAAGTCTGATCAACATTCACTTGCATTGTAAAAACCTACAGAGATGACATTTTCTCCTAAAAATCTTTGTTTGTGCTCTGCTGAAGCAAGAAAGTCATACACATCTGGGATGGCATGAGGGTGAGTAAATGATGAGAGAATTTTCATATTTGGGTGAAATATTCCTTTAAGGTCTTTTGCATTAAAGCCATTTAATCGTTCTCATTTGCTATGCGTGGGGCTAGTCTGTCGTCCTTTTGATAATCAAGGGAGATTTGGAAAACATAATGCACAAGTGCAACGAGTGTTCAATAAAAGCCTGAGGGGCACATTTGCCTTTGCACCTTAGCCAATAAAAAGCTCTGATCATATGTATGTCAAGCTGACATGTTATTCGGAAGTTACCGCTCTTAAATCCAGAACTGTGTAGTGAACTTAAATGGTAAATTAAGCTAATTTTATAGTAATGTGTTGCTGGTTGGCTTAGTTAAAGCACACTGCTCATCATTTCAATGAATTGTATGCCATTGCTTTCAGGTGTTGTTGATGCCTTGGTTTATATTAGATTACAATAACTGGAAAATATTCAGAGTCTTTCTTTTTGATTAGTTTTGTTGCACTGTTAATGCGAGTTAGTGAGACAGTATGACCAGCCTTTGCCTAGGCCTATATTTGGTTTGCTTTCAATGTCACTTAAGCTTTTTGCATGGATGTGTACTTTTTAGTGTTGTTTTGAGCAGAGATAAAATTATTAGGGATGTTTGTGTGTGTGGCATTATGCTCAGAGGAAAAATTTTTTAGTTGTAACATTTTCATCATTCAATATTTTCATCCCTAATACTTGTTTCCATTTTAGAAGTACCAAAGCTACATTCAGGCTCTACAGATTTTTCTGCACTTTATTTTTGTTATTATACTTTTTTGCACTTATTATCATGCAGTAACACACTGACGTAATGATTGATGTATGCAGTCATGAAATAAGAGACCCTCTTCTGAAAATCCGAACACAATTGTTCAAAAGAGACGAATACTTCCAGGTGTAAATGGCAATGCCGCCTGTTAATACGCATCTTAGCGCATCTTAATACCAGGGAATAAACAGGGCACACACAGTGGGAGTCAAACACTGATGTACTAGGTTAAAATGATTTTCTTGTTTCTTTTTTATCCTTCAAAATATGGACAGCATTTGGAATTATCTTCAATGTTTCAAAAATCGGTAAATGATGGAGAATTTTCGGTTAACACAACCCCTGATCATGTTGGGTTAAGTAATTGTTTGTGCCCGACCAGAAATAATGAGAATGAAATGTCACTAACAAGCAGAAAGGAGTGGATGGAATAATGTCTGTATGAACAGGTTATCAAAGTCAGTCCCCCGCTCTGACCCGTTATAGCCTTGAGTAATGCCAGTGACCACAGCGACAGAAAACGATAGTGAGTATATCAAGACTTTGTATATACCAACATTTCACAGGGGTTTTGTTCGCTTCAGTTAAAATGCATTGAATTCAATCTCTTATATAATCTTATAGAATGTTACAGAAAATAGAATTCAATCTCTTTAATAACCGAACTGTGTATGGACAACAGTATTTAGCACTCCAAACAGCACTGTCAACCGTATTCTGCTGCTGTGTGAACATAGCCATAGTTTCAAATCTACACATTCATAAATGTCATCATGAACTCTTTGCACATTGAATCTTTAACGCAAGCAGTAAGATGTCATACCGCACCAATACACATGGCCAAAAGATGGGACAAAATGACCCTGCTACAGGGATTCTGCTTTTTCCTGCACAATTGATTTATTTTACATTATTAATGAACTTTGCTGCAGCTCCACTTGTCAGGGCTGCTGTGCAGAGGTCAATAACCAGAGGAAACTTGATGTTAGTAGATCCAGCTTAAGTGATTCTGTCGCACTAACGATTCAATATATCAGGACAAATGTCAGGCGCTTTTAATATGTTGATTCACCGCCTCTAATCTGCATAAGCGCTGGGCCCGGAGAAATCCAGAACCCTGCCGAGCCTGGAGATTTATAATGCCATGTGAAATTCCCCCTGCTTTCAGTAAATATTTAGGTAGCACGTAGAGGTGGCCAAATAGCTGAAAAATGTAAAACATTTATCCTGTTGTTCTAATGGTACCACATTCAGGATTTGCGGAGAAATGTGCTTGATTTGTTCTTTTACATTCATTATGACATCAGAGCACTAATTTCTACAAGTCAGTTTTTTTATGTCTGTTATTTTGTTTCTTTGTGATTTTATTTTGAGATTCTATAGGAGGTCTGTAATACCTGGAGAAAGCTATTCGCTAGCATTCACATTAATCTCAATGGCAGTTGCTAGGCTGCTGCAGGACCTCATGTAAATGTACAGTACATGACTGAAACTGCAAGCAGTAACAAGGCACTGTATCTGCATTTAAAAAAATGAATAAAACCTATCATTCACTACAGAAACTGAACTTTCCTTCACCATGTTGAAAGTTTAGGTCTTCTCACAACCCTGAAACTTGAGTCTCAAAATGATCTCAGATGTTCCCATTCATTATTACGAATTGAGGGGGCCTTCATGTGCAATTTCAAAGAAGGGATTTCATGTTTACAGTCATTCTGATAGCATGTGAAGGCAACATAAGAGCCCTCCATAATGAAATATTTGCCATTTACAGCATATGATGCATGCAAAAAGTTTATTTCGTTTATTTTATTTATTTTGAATGGCCGTCAATGGAGAAAGATAGTATAGCTAAAGTTATGTTGATTAGAGTTTATTTTCTTTATTTTGGTACTTAGTTGTGACTTCTGCATAGGTCATTACATGTTACTCTCTACAGTACTTTGTAACAGATAAAGGTTGGGCAAGGAGGAGGCAGAACAGTCAACGTAATTTTTAATGTAAAACTCAACATAATACAAACATAAACAAACACACACACATGCAACGCGGCCGCGTGCATCTCTCTCTCTCGAACTGGCGTCTCCAGCTCCCCTTTATCTCGCTCTCCCGCTGATCATCTGATTCAGTGCCAGCCTTGCACCCTCACGGTCCGGCCACGCCCTCCTCATACTTATTTCAAGAAAGAATCAAAACTGGCCTTAAAGGTGCACTCAGTCATTTTTTCCTAATTAAAAAACTTTAACTTCTAAAGACATGAATTGCAATTTTTCAATATATGTAGGAAATCATGACCACTCACATTAAAATGAAGACTCCAGTCATATCAGTAACCTTATAAAAGCTGTTTTATTCTAAATGGAGAGGGTCCACACATGGGGGCTGCCATGTTTGAATCACACGACCAGCTGAATACTACTCGCTTAAATCTCAGTAATCATCTTGTTATTTGACACTTTCACTCATTGATTAAATTAATCATGGCTGACTGTGAATACTAAATTTCTACAATGGCATCTGAAACTGAAAGCTATTGATTTTATATTATGCTGCATCCAGGCCGCTAGGTGTCAGTGTAAGTCCAAGATGACACAAAGACAAAAGTT